>NC_083573.1:47800841-48100841 GCF_027579695.1 Neoarius graeffei
CGGAGGAAACCCACGCGGACACTGGGAGAACATGCAAACTCCGCACAGAAAGGCCCTCGCCGGCCACGGGGCTCGAACCTGGACCTTCTTGCTGTGAGGCGACAGCGCTAACCACTACACCACCGTGCCGCCCCCAACTATTTTTATGCATACTTATATTATTTATGTATATGTGTGTATATATATACAGAGTCTACCTGTAATGTGCAATTTTTCTGAGCCTCTCAACAAGGCAATTTTTCTATACTTTTTCACGGTAGATAATGCAAATAGCCCTCTGTATTTAATCCTTCGTTTGTCTAATTTTTATTTCAGTTTTATTTGTTATCTGTTTGACATTTTCTTGCTACTGTAACACGTGAATTTCCCTGATGTGGGATGAATAAAGTGAATCTAATCTAATCTAATTTAAATTAGGGATAAAATCAGCTCATATTTTAAGTCGTTCAAATTGTGTAAAGCTGCTTTGCGACAATGTTTATTGTTAAAAGCACTATACGAATAAACTTGACTTGACAAAGGTACTGCCTCACCCCACTACTATACTGTGAAGATCTTCGAGATCCAAGATTCTTCACTACTTATATATTCTTCACTAAGGATCTGTGAAGAATGGCTTAGTTTCACTGTGTCACTAAATCACAATAACAAGAGGACCAACACACACGGATTGCACTTTAGGATTTATTGAAGACAGGCATGCAAAATAACTGCAGGCGGTTTCAAAGGTTGTATCAATTTGTGCAATGTCAAAAGCAGAATACATGAATTGTAAGTGCAATAATCAGTTTAATATACCTGCGACTCTTTTATATTAGTGTCCCAAAAGGTGTGTGTGTACTACTCTAAACTAAGTTAGACTATACTCTAAACCATAAAGTGCTTTATATATGTATGATGTTCGCTCAGGGCTCATAGCATGAAGGTGAAGCCACTTCTCTCTTTAACAGAGCTTCCTGGCTGCTGTATTTTTCCTTCTCCATCACCGTCACTGTCTCTGCCTGCAATCAGAAACGTAGTATGTACATCACTTCTGTATTTCTATGACACGTTATTTTATTTTTCTGACATGGATTACATTTCTACTGACACCTGTAAACCGCATAGTATAAACATAAAACTCACAACATGTTTAAGAACAATTATTACACCAAAATGTGAGCTTTAATAGCGTATTACTATGTAATCTGATCTCATATGTGATGGAGTAATGCATACCCCTGGACGCTTAACCCTCTATGGACCTGTCATTTGTAAATGATAAAGAAAAGCGGGTGGTTTTATGAATTAAAATCATCCCATAAATCGCTTTTCACTTTTAGAAAGGTACACGGACTCTACGTTTTATCCAATCCAAACTTTTTTTCCCCTCTGACACATAAGTAAACTCTGAGGCAACATACAACAACTGCTTTCTTTTGCCACACATTTTCAACTGACAGCATGGGAAGTACATACTTCAATACCATAGAGTCAATTTGTAAAAATTATTTCTGCTTCTTTATGATGTTTAAGACAAAAAAAATGACTTACAAATTGATTAAAAACTATGCATCGTGACAACAGCAGATCAGGAAATATATATATATATATATATATATATATATACACACACACACACACACACAGTGGGGCAAAAAAGTGTTTAGTCAGTCACCAATTGTGCAAGTTCTCCCACTTAAAAAGATGAGAGAGGCCTGTAATTTTCATCATAGGTATACCTCAACTATGAGAGACAGAATGGGGGGAAAGAATCCAGGAAATCACATTGTAGGATTTTTAATGAATTAATTGGTAAATTCCTCAGTAAAATAAGTATTTGGTCACCTACAAACAAGCAAGATTTCTGGCTCTCACAGACCTGTAACAACTTCTTTAAGAGGCTCCTCTGTCCTCCACTCGTTACCTGTATTAATGGCACCTGTTTGAACTCGTTATCAGTATAAAAGACACCTGTCCACAACCTCAGTCACACTCCAAACTCCACTATGGCCAAGACCAAAGAGCTGTCAAAGGACACCAGGAACAAAATTGTAGACCTGCACCAGGCTGGGAAGACTGAATCTGCAATAGGTAAGCAGCTTGGTGTGAAGAAATCAACTGTGGGAGCAATTATTAGAAAATGGAAGACATACAAGACCACTGATAATCTCCCTCGATCTGGGGCTCCACGCAAGATCTCACCCCGTGGGGTCAAAATGATCACAAGAACTGTGAGCAAAAATCCCAGAACCACACGGGGGGACCTAGTGAATGACCTGCAGAGAGCTGGGACCAAAGTAACAAAGGCTACCATCAGTAACACACTACGCCGCCAGGGACTCAAATCCTGCAGTGCCAGACGTGTCCCCCTGCTTAAGCCAGTACATGTCCAGGCCCGTCTGAAGTTTGCTAGAGAGCATTTGGATGATCCAGAAGAGGATTGGGAGAATGTCATATGGTCAGATGAAACCAAAATAGAACTTTTTGGTAAAAACTCAACTTGTCGTGTTTGGAGGAGAAAGAATGCTGAGTTGCATCCAAAGAACACCATACCTACTGTGAAGCATGGGGGTGGAAACATCATGCTTTGGGGCTGTTTTTCTGCAAAGGGACCAGGATGACTGATCCGTGTAAAGGAAAGAATGAATGGGGCCATGTATCGTGAGATTTTGAGTGAAAACCTCCTTCCATCAGCAAAGGCATTGAAGATGAAACGTGGCTGGGTCTTTCAGCATGACAATGATCCCAAACACACCACCCGGGCAACGAAGGAGTGGCTTCGTAAGAAGCATTTCAAGGTCCTGGAGTGGCCTAGCTAGTCTCCAGATCTCAACCCCATAAATCTTTGGAGAGAGTTGAAAGTCCGTGTTGCCCAGCGACAGCCCCAAAACATCATTGCTCTAGAGGAGATCTGCATGGAGGAATGGGCCAAAATACCAGCAACAGTGTGTGAAAACCTTGTGAAGACTTACAGAAAATGTTTGACCTCTGTCATTGCCAACAAAGGGTGTATAACAAAGTATTGAGATGAACTTTTGTTATTGACCAAATACTTATTTTCCACCATAATTTGCAAATAAATTCTTTAAAAATCAGACAACGTGATTTTTTTTTTTTGGATTTTTTTTCTCATTTTGTCTCTCATAGTTGAGGTATACCTATGATGAAAATTACAGGCCTCTCTCATCTTTTTAAGTGGGAGAACTTGCACAATTGGTGACTGACTAAATACTTTTTTGCCCCACTGTGTGTGTGTGTGTGTGTGTGTGTGTGTGTGTGTGTGTGTGTGTATGAATGGCATAATCTTGGTTACAGTCAACATAACTGTGATATGTATGGTTTAATTAGTTGTCAATAAGTGTCATGGAAACAGGAAAGGTATAGCAAGATGATGTACGGTAGTTTTGTATCTTGCTACAAATGTAGCTGCATTTTTTAAAATGTAGTTAGATTGGATAATTCATTTATTCATTCTTCTTCAGTAATCACTATCCTGGCCAGACTGGTGGTGGAGTCTATTCTATGAACACTGGGCACGAGGCTGGAATACACACATCAGGTGTTAACCAGTAAAACAAACCATAGTGATGAGCTCGGAGCATCCCTTCAATGCAGGGAATTGTAAATAAATATGAAAATGCAAACAGAAATGACCCCTAACTAAGCACACTTCCATGAATTTTGAAACTTTCTCAAGCAGAACTACACAAGGTCCTGGAGTTTCTACTCTGTGTTTCAATCACACCACAGGAACCATGACCATTATATAGCAAACACAGAAGAGGCTGATATTTAAGTTGTCTGTGATACAGAACAGGCCTTATTAAAATGACGGGTATGAGAGTTAGCAGTTTTGTGAACCTTACATTCGACCTAAAAGCAAATGCTCTGTATGCAATTTTTTTTATTACGTACCCTGGAACAAGAACTGAATAAATTCTAAGGACCACTGCCCAGGAACTAAAATTAACCTCTGACAAGTTCCTGAAAAAGTTAATGGATTGCTGACCAGTTTCCTGAGATGGAAATGTGCTTTTTGCTAGTGGCTCTAAGTCCTGGTCCTGTACCTTCTACCAGGCTTGTAGTACTTGAGTCCAGGACTCAGACTTGAGGACGACTCGTGCATTAACTGCATTCGGACTTGTAAATTGGAGATGAGGACTCGGATTTTTTCTTTATTTTTTGTAACATGCCATAATAATTTGGCATAAGATATTTATATCCGCATTAACTTTTATACTAATTTTGTGCAAGAGAACGCACATTCACCTGTTCATACGTCATGTTCAGGAACAAACTAACGTTAATGGCGCTAAAATGCCTGGAGAGAAGTCCCTAGGATTGTCTGCTTTGCTTATACAGACTTCTCGTGCAGTAGGAAAAAAGGCACTGCTGTGTGTTCCGTATGTAGGAGAACTATCGAGGAGACGACGGGGACAACCTCGAACTTTAATCGTCATTTGGTAAGACTCCACCCAGAGAAGGAAGTGACATGCTATGTTCATGGCTCTGTTGATAGCAGGGTTTGCTTGCTGACTGATGAACTAGCTAGTATTAACCCCCTCTCATGTTATTTGCCCTGTTGATAGTGGGCGGGGCTTGCTGAGCGATGAACAAGCTTTTTATCTGTAACCTATTAACTAAAATGGGGCAGTGGAGCAGTAACGTTAGTCCAACACAGCAGCAGAGATGGTTTCACATAAAGGCAGCAACAGCCACCGTCTAATGGTGTGGTTGGAGTCATGTTCTCGGATTCGACTTGGATCAATAGTGGACTCGACCTGAAATTTTCTTTAATGACTTGGACTTGAACACTGGGGATTCGAGACTGGACTCGGACTCAAGGTTTAGTGAAACGACTACAACACTGCCTGCCACTGCATATTTTATTGTTCTTCGTTGTATTACTGATCCACATCCAAATAAAAAAGCCTTGACCTTGAATAGCATTAGTGTGTTAGGGCAGGGTAAACACTAAAACGTACAATGGCATTTTAGGAGCACTGTTTAAAAAGTAAAAATAGATTATTTGGTGACTAATGTCATAATACATCAAGAAAAAAAAAAGGCATTATAGATCAAGGAAAAATAATGCACCAGAATATTAAGTATTTCATTATTAGTAAACCAATACTAAAGTGTGACTTCACCAAATCCTCAACATCCTTCATTTTAACACACGAACATCACTCCAATATGTACCATTTTGTCATAGTATTATCAAAATAGTTACATTTTTCTCCAAATATTATGACTATATTCACAAATGAATGCAACTTTTCTTTCTCGTAATATCAGATACTCTTTTTTTCATGAAATATCACAACTTTATTCCCAAAATCTTCTATATATATTTTTTTGAAATAGTAGCCCCTAAACTACCATCATAAAAATGTGCAGGGTACACACACAGCAGGACCAAGTGGAGGAATCAACAACCCATGTTTTACTGTGTACTATTTTTACCCAAAAATAAGGAAATGTTGATGCACTAAAACAGCAAGTCCAAGTATTAGCTTTACCGACACTGCTCCATGCTACTGCACAGCTGTTTTATATTTCTAAGTAACATAGTACATATTTAGTCAGTTAGTTAACGGCTATAAACTATCTTCCTTAAAGTAGACAAAGGTGAGATTTCAATTTCTGAGTCTTGATTTGTAGTGTTATGCTCTGGGCAATTTGCCTTACAGTAGCCAAAATGTATGATAAATAAGTTTAATGTTCATCAATAACATGAACTTGCTAGGCTGGCTTAGCATGCGTATTCTGTAGCTATGAGTTTCTTGTTAACTGTACTTATCCTCCCATTCTTACTATATTTTAGCATATTGGATCAAAACAGGCTCAAGTCACTGACACCATTTTGTAAAATCACAAACTGTGCATAGTGACCCCGTAATAATATTTACATGGAAATACAAAGAGAGTCTATCATCAATGGTTATGAATATATGATCAGCATATAAACCTATTTAATATAAATACGCAGGTGATTATAGAAAATCATGTGCACTGATAGTCCAAATTTCTCGATCAATTTCTCAATAATCACCTCAAGCGACTCGGCAAAACGTCGGCCAATCGCTTCGTCACCGTAAGTGAGGAAGAATTACAAATTATGAAAGAAAGAAAATGCTGTTCCTAAAAGCACTAAAGATGCTATGAAGTTTGGTCTAAAACTATTCAAAGGTAAGGTGGAATTGTGATTTATTTTATCCATTTCAAAACAAAGTATTTTATGTGACTCTGCGTAGATAAGTGACACACTCCGTGCATATAACATTTGCATGCCACTTCTGAAGTTTGCAATAAAAAATTTTTTAAATACAATTTGTTTTTATTTTTTTAAATAATCACCTGTGTATTTATACTAAAACAATTATCTGGCTCAGGCTCAATAAATATCGGTGATTATTCTATCCACATTCACTGGATATGAGGAATCGCATGCTCTGATTGGCTACTCTACGACGAGGATATCAGCTCATATACCGTGAGTAGAGAAAAACAAAATGGTTGGTTCAACGAGGACGAAATAAAAACTCTACTCAAACCCAAAACCCCCTAAAATACAAAAAAGCAACACAATATGGAATAAAAGCATTTGATGGTAAGAACGTATCCATCCATCCATTATCTGTAGCCGCTTTATCCTGTCCTACAGGGTCACAGGCAAGCTGGAGCCTATCCCACCTGACTATGGGCGAAAGGCGGGGTACACCCTGGACAAGTCGCCAGGTTATCGCAGGGCTGACACATAGACACAGACAACAATTCACGCTCACATTCACACCAACGGTCAATTTAGAGTCACCGGTTAACCTACCGGTGACCTGCATGTCTTTGGACTGTGGGGGAAACCGGAGCACCCGGAGGAAACCCACACAGACACGGGGAGAACATGCAAACTCCACACAGAAAGGCCCTCGCAGGCCACTGGGCTCGAACCTAGGACCTTCTTGCTGTGAGGCGACAGTGCTAAGCACTACACCACCTGGTAAGAACGTATCTTTTTAAAATTTTTTCAAGAATTACTATTATAGCATTTTTCACAAATTGCTACTGTCATTTCGACAGTCTATTTACATTCTACGTGGAAATGATTTTGTTGGACGTTTTGTATAAAGATTTTATTTATCGAATTTACCAAAAATACAAATAAAAATGCTCTGTTTCTCAAAATCCAGTAAATGTGGATTGAATAAAACGAGGGTTACGTATATAACCGCGGTTCTATGAGTTTCGGATGACCGCCAGAGGCGGTGCTTTCAGCACATGGATATCCATCACACGAACATGCAGGTCGAGTAATAGTAACAACAAAGTCACGTGTGACCTGGGTGACGTCACCCCGTGACCCCGGCACAAAAGACCAGTGAACCCAGGAAGTGACCTCTTGGCAAATCTTCTCGTGTACACTCCGAGTGACTGCCAAGCTCTGGCGGTCATCCGAAACTCATAGAACCGCGGTTATATACATAACCCTCGTTCTATTTCGTTTCTCCTGACCGCCAGAGGCGGTGCTTTCAGCACATGGATGACTAATACCAACCAGGTCATGAGGAGTGCCTACCCGTACTCAGTGCTACTGCAACGGGCCTGGAATGACGGCCGTCGCCACAGGATTATGTGGGACGACATTAAGACGGTAAAACCTGGTGAAGGTGGGATAGCCCCTGTTTAGAGAGCGCCAGACCCCTCCTCGGCCCTGTGTGGCACAGAAACAGGGCGTCACTCCTACGGAAGCCCTCCGTACGGGACACGTACACCCTGAGGGCGCGAACTGGGCACAAAAGTTCCGACCTCTCACCATGGCCCGGCTCGAATGCCGCAAGGCTAAGGGGCTGGTTGACGAAGGCAGCAGAGAGGGTCTTCGGGAGGAAAGAGGGGTTAGGCCACAGAGTGACCCCACTGTCGCCGGAGTGCCACTGCAGGCACTCCCCACTGACTGACAGCGCGTGTAATTCCCCGACGCGCCTCGTCGATGTAATGGCCAGAAGAAAAGCAGTCTTCAGGGAGAGCCATGAAATGTCTGCCGTGAGCAGGGGCTCAAACGGTGCGTCGCAGAGAGCCTGCAGCACCAAGTGAAGATCCCATGTGGGTACCCGGCTCCGTCGGGGGGGTCTCAACCGGAGAGCACCCTTCAAGAAACGTGCCACCAAGGGGTGGGACCCCACGGTCCTTCCCCCAACTCTGGCATGCTGAGCAGAGATGGCAGCTGCATAGACCTTGATGGTGGAAGGAGTAAGACCCTTGTCAAACAGAGACTGGAGGAACAGTAGAATGGTCGGCAGGGGGCAGCATGTAGGCTCCTCCCCCCGAGTCAAGCACCAGTTGGAGAAAAGCCTCCATCTGTTGGCGTAGAGGGCATTGGTGGAGGGTGCCCGAGAGCTTGCAATGGTGTTGACCACTGCCGGCTCACAAAGACCTAGCAGGGGGTCCGGCCCTTCAGCGGCCAAACCCAGAGTTGCAGACGGGCTGGATCCGGGTGCCAGATCTGCCCTCCCAGCTGTGATAGCAGGTCCGTCCTCACAGGCAGGCACCAGGGGTCACCGTTCAGAAGTTGCAGCAACTTGGGAAACCACACTCGGCCCGGCCACTGAGGGGCGACAAGCAGCAGCCCGTGGTGGTCCATCGCCACCCTGTGTAGGGTTGTCACGATCAGCGGCAGCGGGGGGAAGACATACAGCAGTTGCCTCGGCCAAGCATGCGCCAGCGCGTCCTGGCCCAGGGAGCTGGGGCCGTGGAGGCTGAACCACAGAGGGCAGTGTGTCGACTCCTGGCAGGCAAAGAGGGCCACCTCTGCCCTGCCAAAACGTTCCCAGACTGCAAGAACCACCGCTGGGTTGAGTCTCCATTCCCCGGGATCGGGGTCCTGGCGGGACAGCAGATCCGCTGCCCTGTTGGCAGTGCCTGGCAAGTACATGGCACGCAGGCTCAAGAGATGTCGATGGGCCCACCGCAGAAGTTGGCCGGCCACTTCCAAGCACTGGAGGGACTTGGTGCCTCCCTGGTGGTTGATGTAGTACACTACCGTAGCGTTGTCCGTCCGCACCAGAACGTGTCTGCCGGCCAGGCCTGGGAGGAAGTGCTGTAGGCCGAGGAACACAGCCCGTAGCGCTGGGTGGAGGTGGAGACCGTTGAGCCACCTCTGAAGCGGACGCAAGTCCAGGAGCCCCAGCGGGACCAGAGAGGAGGCTGCCGTAAGCATGCCCAGCAGGTGCTGAAAGGTCTTCACGGCGAGTGACCTGCCCCGTCCGAAGCGGCCAAGCAGCAGGCGGATGTTGTGGATCCTGGTCTGGGAGGGGGTTGCCATCAACGACCTCGAATCCAGGTGCCTGCCCAAGAAAATAGTCTCCTGGCTGGGCACCAGCGAGCTCTTCTTGTAATTCACCCTGAGCCCCAGCTCTGCGACATGTGAGAGCACAGTCGCGATGTTGGTGTGGGCCTGAGCTGCTGACCGTGAACAGACGAGCCAGTCGTCCAGGTAAGGCAGGACACGCAAACCCTGTGCCTGAAGTGGTGCCAATGCTGCTGCCACACACCTGGTGAACACACGGGGTGCCAGCGATATCCCAAAGGGCAGAACATTGAACTCGAAAGCCTGGCCCTCGAAGGCAAACCGCAGGAACTGCCTGTGGTGTAGCGCAATGGGGACATGGAAGTAGGCGTCTTTCAGGTCGACGGTGCAAACCAGTCGCCCGCCTGGATGTGGTGTAAGACATCCACTGTACGCAGCATGCGGAATCTCATGGTCTTCAAGTGGGAGTTGAGGGACCTCAGGTCGAGGATCGGGCGGATACCGCCGTCCTTCTTCGGAACCAGAAATACCTGGAGTAGAACCCACCTTGCTGTCTCTGCCTGTCGACGGGAGAGATTGCTCCTTTCTCCAGGAGGGTGGCGATTTCCTGCCGGAGGACGAGGGACTTCCCCGGATGGCTCACGGTGGTGTGTTTGACCCCATGAAAACGCGGCGGTCGGCGGCAGAACTGGATGCGGTAACCTTGGGTGAGGGTCACCAGCACCCAGGGGTCTGGGGTCAACGCTCTCCAGCGTTGGAGCTGTTCGCTGGAAAAGCGGCCGACCGCCGGCGCGCTGATGTCAGCGCCGCCCAGGCCGCCCCCGTCGGTCACCAGGGGGGGCGACGAGGAGCAGACTGGGTGTAGGGGGCGGCGCCGCGGGTCCGGGAGGTGGTGGGGCGACGAAAGTCATCAACCCGTCTGGTCTCCTGGCGGGTGCATGGCCGAGACAGAGTCGGTGTGGGCCCCGTGAAGGACTGGGCAGCGTTGCCATGGTGGTAGACCTGGCGGAGGCCAGCGAACTGCTGTCGCGCCTGGACGACCTGGGCACTCCGGTCCAGGGCTTGTTGAGCGGCCTCGCCAAACAGCTCCCCGGGGACAACAGGGAGAGAGCGCAGCACACGCCGGTCGGGCTCGGCCAGGGGGGACTGCGCCAGCCATATCTGCCGGCGGGCGAGGGTGAGATACGACATCAGCCGGCCCAGTTCCCGCGACGAGTAGGCAAAGGCCTGGAGAGCCGCGTCGCACAGCTCCTGTGATGCCGCGCTCGTCCCCTCCAGCGTCTGGGTGAGGGCCAGCAGCAGGTGGGACATGAAATTGTCGATACGACCCATTCGTGCCGCCGTGTCGTATCCCCGCACGATGAGGTCGTCGGTCATACGGCATTGAGTGCGGGGGCATCGGGCGTCAGGCCGCAGAGCCTCGTTGGGTGAAAGGACGAGGGCAGCCACGGAGGGCTCAATGTTGGGCATCTGCTGGAGGCCGTAGGTGGGGGCGTCCTGCATTGCTGCCAGGGCCCTGCAGTCACTAGGGAAGTGGGAAAGGCGTCTGGGGTTCGCCCAACACCTCTGTAACTCCTCGATGTATGGGGCCGAGGGCGGAACAGACAACGAGGAAGGCTGTGTGGAGCCTCTGAAAAAAGCGCTCTGATGCTGGGCCACCGGGGACGTGTCCAAACCCAGACGGGCCAATGCAGCCCTCAGCGTTGGCTGGATGGATGAGCGTCCGCCTTCCGACGCTGCCACGGTGCCATGGCTGGTGGCCTGGGAGCCGGCCGGAGAGGTGGAGTCGTGACCGTCAGACCCACCGCAGTCAAAGCTCTCCGACGCCTGGATTGACAGCTCATCCAGGCCGCGTGCATCGACGGCCGGTGGCAGAAGCGGTGGTGATGGCGAACGGTCGGGCTGCCAGGCAGATGGGGTGGCTGCGGGAACACTGTTGCCCTGTGGCGGAGGCTGGAGATTCGCCAGCAGGGCCTTCATCTCCTCCAGCTCGGCGGACATCACCTCCACCTTCCGAGCCAAATCGCCCGAGCGCTTCTTTTTCGCCTTGGAAGCGGAGACGCGTGGGGGAGCCCCACGGCGCTTGCTGGGCCCCGCTGCTGCAGCCGGCACCATGTCCTGTCCCCCCGAGGCCCAGGGGATGTCAGACGGAGGATCCATCCGAGCTGGCAGAAGGGAACTTAAAAAATAGGGTGAGAACACTCCAATAATTAGTAAGTAACACAAAATAAGCAATCAGGCGGCAACGAAAAACGACCGGGCGAACACACCCGTGGTCGGGAAAAAAATGGTGCGAGGGCCTAAGCGGGAGCACCCGGACCTCGCGAACCCCGAGCCTACTGCCGCAGGTTTAAAAGACAGCCGCAACTAAACAGTCACTCACTAACGTGAGAAGACATCATACGCCGCTAAAACACACAAGACAGCTGGCCCGTGAGCAGGCCAGAGGCAAGGTTACACAAAACAAGGCGGTCGATAATATTAACAAAGATAGGCGCCGTGCGCCACAGAACTGATAAACAGCGGTGACAAAACACCGCTTTAATTTAAATGAATGAAAACCGCTTACCTGAACGAAAACAAGCCGGCCTCCAGCGGCGAGGACACCGCCTCGGAGGGCTAGTCAGCTAACTCCACCGAGCGAGAGCACTCAGCTTAACGGAGTAACAAACAATACGAATACAACACACACAAGACAGCCGGCCCATGAGCAGGCCGGAGGCAAGGCTACACAAAACAAGGCGGTCGATAATATTAACAAAGATAGGCGCCGTGCGCCACAGAACTGATAACAAACAGTGGCGAGAAACACCGCTTTAATTTAAATGAATGAAAACCGCTTACCTGAACGAAAACAAGCCGGCCTCCAGCGGCGAGGACACTGCCTCGGAGGGCTAATCAGCTAACTCCACCGAGCGAGAGCACTCAGCTTAACGGAGTAACAAATCCATACGAATATAACGACAAGAGAAAAAGAATTGGTGGACTTAACGCAGTTTCTTGGAGGATGCGTAAGCACAGCCCCAACCCTACGGGTAACGAAACTAACACGGCGCTTTGTCCAAATTCCAATCCAACTCGCAACCTGCAAACGCAAGAAGATGCATGAGGTCACTTCCTGGGTTCACCGGTCTTTTGTGCCGGGGTCACGGGGTGACGTCACCCAGGTCACACGTGACTTTGTTGTTACTATTACTCGACCTGCACATTCGTGTGATGGATATCCATGTGCTGAAAGCACCGCCTCTGGCGGTCAGGAGAAACGAAATAGAACAGTTATTCCACTCAAGCCCATTGTACATGGCTTATAGCCGACTCGGCGCTATGCGCCTCGTCTGCTAACAGCTCATTTACAACTTGATTTCATGGAATAGCTTAATTATTATACAGACAGGACATTTTTTTGATGGCATAAAAACATATTCTATTCCTTTCTAGCAGGTTTCATTCATTTGGTTCAATACCATGCAATATTGTTCACATATTGCCCATCCTATGTGTATTACATCACTATCCATATTAGAGAAAAACAAACCAATGGACATCGAAAAACTGGAAAAGAGACACGTCAGAGACGTAAAACTTCCGTGCTAGAGGGTGACTGACAATTTGTAAACAAACATGGCCACCAGGTTTGCTTCGTTAAATATGTTAGATTTTGAGAGAATTTTGAAAGAGAAAGACGCGTTGAACACCCGAAAGGAATGTGCATGTATGTATAATAATAATAATAATAATAATAATAATAATAATATTGGCTGGCTTTTTTGGTGGTATATCAGATATTCCATTCAGCTAGCATGATACTGAACTCATTCAATATCATGCTAGCTGAATGGAATATATCTGATATACCACGCAATGCCAGCCAATATTATTTAAATAATAACTGAGATGAAACCTTCAGCAAATAATTGTTAATTGCACTAATCCATCCAAAAGGAGTTACCCGTTTAAAATTCATGTTTTTGAGTACAGTACATGTTTAAAGAATATCAGGTGAAGAAATTTACTACAATCATAATAAAAATCTTATATTACACATTACAAGAGAGTCAGACTACTGAGTGACAGAAGTAGTAAGATAAACTATCAGCTAGCCTTCTGGAAGTCTTACCATTGTGGTCCCAGATGCTTGTATGTTGGCCTTGCAGGAAAAGACAATAGTTGTCGTACACACGCACACCTCCAGCACGGACAAAACCAACAGCATGACCTTTATTCCAAGTACTGAATCCTGAAGAATGTCAGGAAAAAATAGGAATGGCAAGTATAGGTCAAGTAATTCAAGAAAAAAGTTACTATTGTGTTGTATTGATTTAATCATTATTAAAATAACATTGTATAAAAATTATACAATAACAATAATAAAACACTTATTTCCATTGGGGTCCAAAGAGGTACAGTATGTTCACAGACATTAACCCTCTGGGGTCGAGAGCTTCACCGGCGAAGCTCGGCAGGTTTAGAATGAGGAGGTCATGTATTGAGATAAATATCTTTGCGAGTTTATCATCATACAGGCATGATAAACATATTGACCGAAACTTTACATTTTCCTCTGTGCCCAGTGCCAAATAATATTATAGTTTTTAAATTACCTTAATTAGATGAAACATAAAACTTGCCACCTTCCTCAGTCACACCGGCGTTGTAGTGCAGAGCACACACACATTCATAAAAGACTATTCACCTGGTAAGGGCACGATAATCACTTTCACTCTTCCAGTTTCTCTCAGGAACGCCCACCGTAAACAGGATAAAATCTGTCAGACATAGTTCAGGCTATTTGGAGGTAAAACTTGTTTCGAGATGGCACAAGGATTTCTGCGCTTCAGATGATTCAGGACAGCGATTCAATTCATGATTCATTTCACGATTCAGGACAGTGATTCAATTTCAGGACAGCAAATCAATTCATGATTCAGTTCGTGATTCAGGACAGCGATTTGGTTCAATCTTGAGGACTGCGACACTGATGATGAACAGTGCCTTTTTTTTTTTAAGCATCGACTCGATCCAGCCAAAGATCAACTTGAGTAAGTGTAAATATTTCTTCTATTTCTGATGAGCAGATCAGTTGATATGCGTGCGCCGTAGTGCATACACAAGAAAAATGACTGAGCAATTTTTTCCAGAGTTAAAAAAAAGTATTTTCCTCAAAATAGTTAATTTTGCTCTATTTTGAGTTTAGAGAGTAAAATTTGGAGTTGGAGTGGGAGCAAAATTACAGCGTAATTGTGTAACAGAGTAGGTTGTGGCTCTGAACTGAGTAAAACAGTACAAGAGTTCATTTTAAGACACTGAAAAGAGTCAAATACCAAAATAAAGTCAAATACCAAATAAATGAAGCTGTTGTAAAAAGCAGTTTTAGAACTGTGTTGGAATGTGTGAAAACACATGACCTTACCCATTGGGACTTGACCTGAAGGGATTAAGAGATGGCAGTGGGAGGGATTTTCACTCTTCTCACTAAATGAATGGAAATTTTTTACCCTTCTCATTGAATACCCCTCCCACTGCCAACCCTTTATCCCAAAACAATAGGACATAAATTTTTTGATGGCCAGTTAATTTCCCAAATCAATGGAGCAGATTGAAGTTTTTGTGCTTGATCCATTCCGAAGACTGAACAGAATCACCTCATGTAATAATAATAATACGTTCAATTTATATAGCGCCGTCCTCAAAACCCAAGGTTGCTTTACAAAAATAGGCAGAAAAAAAGAAAAAAGAAGTCCACCAAATAGAGGTCAGGATATCATTCCAGTGGTGTAGCAGCCACAGTCCCACCAAAAGGCGCACAAAAACAAGTCCCACATCTCCAGCACAGCCGCCGTGACGCCGCCAGCAACATTGCTCGAACACCACGCCATGGATCCACAAAGCAAGCACAGAAGCACCGCCACGTAGAGCGCTGGTATGTCCCAAACCGCCTGCACAGCTGCTGCGACGCCACCGAGCAACATCGCTCGGAACATCACGCCAAGCATTAAAGCACAGAGAGCTGGACAACCACGATGTTAAAATGAGCAACGTGGACAAAATGAAATACTATCATAAGATCTGGGACCCTCTACTGTCCTACATAAAAGGAAAAGACTGACTCCTGTACTGCAAGACCTGAATGCCTCCCATGCTCTGTATTGACATACTCTACATTAATGACTGTGATAAATGTTTGTCAATATGTGCTATGTTCTGTTTATAAGAAAAATAAAAAATATATATTAAAATGAGCAACGAGCTCACTGCAGTCCATAACTGGGAGCACAGGCATCACCCACAGCGAACCAAGGCCTGGAGGGAACCGACGCCCAAAACTGGGTCCGGAGCTACACCACAACCGGCGGACAAAAACACTCAAACAAACATCAAACGCAGAAAAAAGAAAAAAAATTAAAATAAAAAAGGAGAGAAAATAAAATAAAAAAGCTCCGGTGAGAAGTGGCAGCCAGAATGCGCACGACGTACTCTCAACCGGAAACCAAAACAGTTCGACAGAATGGGTAAGGTCATGGTTTTTTTCACACATTCCAACACAGTTCTAAAACTGCTTTGTACAACAATCTTCATTTATCTGTTTTTTAAAGTGCAATCATGACATACATACATACTACAGAGATATTATTGTAGCTGAACTTGTGCTGAATACAAAAAAGTCATATGACTTTGAAAATACTGCTTAGATTTGTTGAAACTGAGAACAAAATCAGAGCATGCCAAAATCATTAGTGCCAGAAAATACCTTCAGACCCCAGAGGGTAAAACCAGAACAAATTTAGCAAAATCCCTACTTAGCACCAGTTAAAACATTTTTGTAAAGAAAAAAAATGCAGACGCCAGCGATAACACTTACCTTCAGCCAGTAACCTTTACTGATGCAGTCATAGTAGTTGTACCAGTAATCGTCATCCTGCTTAATACACTCATTCAGTTTAAGTTGGATGGTAAGTGCGAAGCAGAAGTAGCAGATCCCAGACACTGCCAGCAGAGCACTGATGATGTTCATGGCGATTGTACTTTTAATCTAACCAAAGAGAATATAAACTAGATAGACTGTATCCCATCATAGTGTAAAATCTTTCATTCAGAACTGAACAAAACATTCTGGAGTGATATATGAATTTCAAATACACACTTGTATATGTACACAACAATGAAATGGTGCAAAAGACAAACATCTGTAGAAGAAATTTGAAGCACTGCAATGGTGTTTGTTGAAATCCATCATATGGATTACTTACAAGTGGAAGATGGGTTCCCTTGTGTGCACCCAAGGTTACAGCTCCAGAGAAGATAAACTAGAAAATATTCATAATGAGGTTTGTTTGGTTGTTTTTTTAAACTTGTAAATAGTTTTAAATGTTCACTACCTGCCTATGGTCACTAAAGTAACAATATTGGGGATTGTAGACCTCTCTGGTTTAAAAAAAAAGTGTTATTGCAAAACACACTTCAAAAGGTCTTGTAAGTGTAGCAAGTTAAAAAGAAGGAGAAAAAAAAAGTAGCACAAGTGGCATAATAGTAGCTGGATGGCCAGGATTACAATAAGTCAGGGCTTTTCAAAGTGTGGGGCGCGCCCCCCCTGGGGGGCGCCAGAGTTCTTCAGGGGGGGCGCAACGTGAGGAAACAAACCAGAATAAGTTACTATTGCGGACATTTAGCGAACTTCAGCTAGCCTTTACCAGAGACAAAATGGATCGATTTTTAGTACCTAAAGCTACAGTGAGTGAGGAGACAGAGTCTGGGCCAAGCAAAAAAACAGAGCCTCCAGGATGTTGTGATTTGCAACTTCAACGCAAATTCAACCAATCCCCGCAAATTCAGGGCGGTGTTGCAATTATATCCAATCACCGCAACCTTCCCGCAAATTTGACCAATCGTTGGCGTCGTCTTGAGGTGACGTCGACAAACTACCTTCCGCCTTACTTCCGTGTATACGTTCAAGAGAAGCAGCATGCGCGCAGTGTTGCCAGATTGGGCGGTTTCAAGTGCATTTTGGCGGGTTTTGAACATATTTTGGGCTGGAAAACGTCAGCAGTATCTGGCAACATTGCATGATGTGCGAGTCAGTGTTTATGTAGGCTTAAATTCTGTTACTGAAAGTGTGTTATGTTTACAGTGAAGGACTGTGTGCACTTTACATTATTTTTTTACTTAATACAAGAAATTCATGGATGCCAACATTTTTGCCAAAATGGTATTTTATTTTCCATTGTTTAGGCAGCTTCAGCATCATACTGTGAGATTCTGTTCAAATTGTTTTTTTTTCTTCTATGAAGCCTGAGCCATTTATTTTATTAGTTTATAATTATTGTTTAATTTAGTCTTCAGGAGAGACTGCCTGCACACAGTACTAGTATTAATAGTTTTTTTTTTCTTACATGAAAGCTGAGGCATTTATATTATATTTTAAGGTAACTTCATGTTGTGCTGTGAGGTTCTCTGCACTTTAACTTTTGAACCAGCAGGAGCATTTGGATAAGTAAAGCCTATTTTTCTGCATTTTTGTAGTCCTGGTCATCTTTTATATTGGTAAAGTTGTTTATAGGACCATTTCTCAGTGTCTTTGTTTTTTTTAATCAATAGTTTTTCAGTAATAACTTAATATTTAACATATCACTCAATTTTAATCACAAAAAGAGAAAATCGCAACAATTTCTCGCAACTTTCACTTCCTCCCGCAATGTAATCGCAACAAAAACCTAAAAAACACCGCAACTTTCATCACAATTTTCTGGAAACCCCCCCGCAACATCAGACATTTTAGCCCGCAGCAATCACAAAAAAGGCCCGCGGAATCCTGGGGGGACTGAAAAAAGAAGGAAGTATGACCACGATTATTTAAAGTTTGGATTTTCATGGACTGGATCTGAAGATGCTCCACTGCCACAGTGTGTTGTCTGCCAAGAGGTGCTAGCTAATGATGCTATGAGATGTTTAAAATGTGTAAAACAAGATGTTTTAAAAAGCACAGATGTTTAAAATGTGAAAGAAAAAAACGAATGGAACATTAAGTATAGCAACAACAAAAATTGTAGGGGGGGGGGGGGGGGGGGGGGGGGCGCTGTTGTTTATTTGCTCTCCGAAGGGGGGGCTGACTCTCCCACACTTTGAAAACCCCTGCAATAAGTCATTGATAAAAATTTGCATTTTGTTTAAATTAAACCTGTGTCAATGCAAATAGAAGAAGAAACCTTTATTTGTCACATGCACACTTCAAGCACAGTGAAATTCATCCTCTGCATTTAACCCATCTGAAGCAGTGAACACACACACACACACACTCACACCCAGAGCAGTGGGCAGCCACACTAGAGCGCCCGGGGAGCAGTCAGGGGTTAGGTACCTTGCTCAAGGGCACTTCAGCCCAAGACCGCCCCACGTTAACCTAACTGCATGTCTTTGGACTGTGGGGGAAACCGGAGCACCCGGAGGAAACCCACGTAGACACGGGGAGAACATGCAAACTCCACACAGAAAGGCCCTCGCCGGCCGCTGGGCTCAAACCCAGAACCTTCATGCTGTGAGGTGACCGTGCTAACCACTACACCACCGTGCCGCCCTTACACCAAATAATGAATGAATTGACTCCTAATGTTTCATTTAGACCTACATGTTACAGAATAATATAAAATGTTTTATCAGCTTTTTTTTTTTTAATTCTCGACATGCTTTCAGCAGTTGTGTGAAAGGATGTTGACGGAGGTGAAGCTGTTAATACTCACTGACAGTCCAAGGCTCAGAGGGATTTCACCATACAGAGTTTGTGTGAACCAAGTAACCGCTCCCAAAGGCATCATTATGATCCCAATCAAGATCTGCACAATCTATGAAAGACCAAAACCCGAAACCAATCAACTCACAATTATACAGAGGGGATTAAAAAAATACTCTTAGGTGATTTTTACTGTATCACCTAATTTCTACCTGCCACATTTGTAACACACATTGCCATACCTTTTTTGGTAAACTTCAAGAAATGGATTCAAGTTTAAAGGAACAGTCCACCGTACTTCCATAATGAAATATGCTCTTATCTGAATTGAGACAAGCTGCTCCGTACCTCTCCGAGCTTTGCGCGACCTCCCAGTCAGTCAGACGCAGTCAGACGCGCTGTCACTCCTGTTAGCAATGTAGCTAGGCTCAGTATGGCCAATGGTACTTTTTGGGGCTGTAGTTAGATGCGACCAAACTCTTCCACGTTTTTCCTGTTTACATAGGTTTATATGACCAGTGATATGAAACAAGTTCAGTTACACAAATTGAAACGTAGCGATTTTCTATGCTATGGAAAGTCCGCACTATAATGACAGGCGTACTAACACCTTCTGCGCGCTTCGGCAGCGCATTGATATCTGAGCTCCGTATCAATGCGCTGTCGAAGTGCGCAGAAGGTGTTAGTACGCCTGTCATTATAGCGCGGACTTTCCATAGCATAGAAAATCGCTACGTTTCAATTTGTGTAACTGAACTTGTTTCATATCACTGGTCATATAAACCTATGTAAACAGGAAAAACGCGGAAGAGTTTGGTCGCATCTAACTACAGCCCCAAAAAATACCATTGGCCATGCTGAGCCTAGCTACATTGCTAACAGGAGTGACAGCGCGTCTGACTGCGTCTGACTGACTGGGAGGTCGCGCAAAGCTCGGACAGGTACGGAGCAGCTCGTCTCAATTCAGATAAGAGCATATTTCATTATGGAAGTACGGTGGACTGTTCCTTTAATACTCTAGAATTAGAAAATAAGTAAGAAACTAGAAATAACTGAACTGAGAAATGTGGAAATCTAGATCGCTCCAATTACTTACTTGCAGTATTCAACATGTCTCAACATGGTACATTTTACACGGTTAGTCAAAATTACGTTAACACTAATGGATTATTTTTCTCATAGTGTGCCTTGACAGCTGCTGGCGTAATTGGGCCCTACTTTTCCGACAACCCAACAGTGATGCCAGACGTCTACTGACAGATAGTGCAGCAGCACGCCATTGATGAACTTCCACTACAGATCCGATTGGTTTCTACCATTTAGGTGTTAACATAATTTTGACTAACCCTGTATATCAACAAATCTACGCTTAACCAAACAAGTGCATTAGAATCAGAGTTATTTTTTTTTCTTATTCCATTTCCAAGAGCAGGTAAACTGTATTGTAAAAACCCACCCGTTTAAAACCTTTTGACTGGATGTGCATGTTTGATTACATACACCCTTAAGATTTTTTTCCCGTCAGTAACAATTTTAAGCCAACTTGCTACGGTGTATAGAAAGCAGAGTCTGTTGTTATTTTGTGACTTGCTATAAAGGGACTGTTTCAGTGAGTGGGATGGCTATTCTTACCCCTAGTGCTACAGGCTCTCCCTTCAGGAACATCCTGGTCATGTATGGTACGTCAGGAACTTTAGTCTTGTCTTTGTTGTCACTGGGAATCTGGGCAGGCTCTGGAGTCACCATAGGGATGATCTGGGTCACCACCCTGACTCCATGAGCATCTGTGGTCACTGAGGAGGCCATTTCTCAAGAATATGGGTCTCAATCAAGCAGCATCTGTAAAGGATGGATGTTCATAAAGTATGCTTCCAGTCTCTACTGACTGACTGAGTGTTATTAGATTTTGACAGATATGTACATATAACAAACTGATTCTATTAGACAGGCTAGATTTTATTTATGTTTTATCTACACTCACTGAACACTTTGTTAGGAACACTTGTACACCAACTCATTCATGCAATTATCAAATCAGCCAATTGTGTGGCAGCAGTGCAAGGCATAAAATCATGCAGATACGGGACACCAGCTTCAGGTAATGTTCACATCGACCATCAGAATGGGGGAAAAATGTAATCTCCGTGATTTTGACCGTGGCATAATTGTTGGTGCCAGATGGGCTGGTCTGAGTATTTCTATAACTGCTGATCTCATGGGATTTTCACACACAAGTCTCTAAAAGTTTACGATGCAATAAAGAAAAACATCCAGTGAGCAGCAGTTCTGTGGATTGAAACGTCTTGTTGATGACAGAGGTCAATGGAGAACGGTCATAATGATTTGAGCCAACAGAAAGGCTAAAGTAACTCTGTCCAACTGTGGTGAGCAGAAAAGCATCTCCGAATGCACATGTTGAACCACGAGGCAAATGGGCTACAATGGCAGAAGACTATGTCGGGTTCCACTCCTGTCAGCTGAAGACAGAAAACTGAGGCTGCAGTGAGCACAGGCTCACCAAGACTGGACAGTTGA
Organism: Neoarius graeffei; assembly: GCF_027579695.1. Classification (NCBI taxonomy): domain Eukaryota; kingdom Metazoa; phylum Chordata; class Actinopteri; order Siluriformes; family Ariidae; genus Neoarius; species Neoarius graeffei. Next base: position 47,822,384 of record NC_083573.1, read on the forward strand.
AGACTGGAAAAATATAGCCTTGTCCGATGAATCTCAATTTCTGCTGAGACACACAGATGGTAGGGTCAGAATTTGGCCCCAGCAGCATGAACCCACGGACCCAACCAGCCTTTTGTCAACAGTCCAGGCTGGTGGAGGTGGTGTAATGGTGTGGGGAATTATTCGTCACACACTTTGGGTCTGTTAATAGCAATCAATCATCACTTGAATGCCACAGATTATTTGAGTATTGTTGCAAATCATGTGCATCCCTTCATGGCCACAGTTTACCGTCTTCTAATGGCTACTTCCAGCATGATAATGCACCATGTCACAAAGCAAAAGTCGTCTCAAACTGGGTTCATGAACATGACAATGAGTTCAGTGATCTTCAGTGGCCTTCTCAGTCACCGGATCTGAATCCAATAGAACAACTTTGGGATGTGGTAGAACAGGAGATTCACAGCATGAATGGCTTGTGGAAGCATGTGCTCTTTTGGGCAAGGAGGGAGGGTGGGGATAGTCAGGAAATGGGAATAGGGTCACGGGTATTGTTGTTATTTTGTTTACCTTTTCTATTATTTTTGTGTGTTGTTGTGTCAAGTTGTTGCCTTTGTGTCTGCCATGTTATGTTTACTTACCCTTCCTAGTGTAGTATTTTGCTTGGGTCTACCTGCCCTACCTATTGTTTTTGTGTCTACCTGTTGCAGGAACTACGGATGGAAATTAGCTAAAAGTTATACTCTAGTGCAATACATCTTTTCTCATATATTTGAGTTCAATGTCTGTTGTACATGGTCCCTGAAAAATAAACAAATGAAAAGTCGTGCAGAGCACAATACTTGCGAAAATCACAAAGAAACAGAAGTTATGGAAGTTAAGGTGTTTTTACAAGATTTGACATTGACCCACCAAAAACTAATGATGTCTTTGTGTGACCCTAGTGAGTTGTCCTGTGCATTTTGGTCAAGAAATGACGATGCTAGAGCACCAACAAACAAACGGACAGATCAACATACTTGGGTCATTCCACGTCAATTCAACTGGGGCCCGCGCACTTAGGTCTCAAAAAATTCAATATCGAGAGTAACCACAGGTGCCCCTAAAATCACTGACTCATTGAAATTGAAAAGGATACCGCCACCCCCTGCACAGGCACTCTCAGGTGATCATGTCAGAGCAAAATTGGCCTTTGGTTATTTACTCTTTACAATAAGGTTATAGAAAACATATTGCTCTCAATGGTGCATTTTGCCCATGTTCAGGGTGGAAAATAAAAAAGAAAGAGTCGTGTTTTTAAAAAGAAGGGATCATGGAGAATAAAGAAAAAAATATTTTAAAAATCTGCGCACATTCCCACAAGGTGTTACGGTGCTCTGAAAATGACATCCAAAATGATTTGTCAGACTTGTGAGGTCTTCCGTTCAAACACTGATAGAGTTTCCTTTCTGTTTATTGCTTTTTTTGAGTGTTTCTACTTCTCATCTCATCTCATTATCTCTAGCCGCTTTATCCTTCTACAGGGTCGCAGGCAAGCTGGAGCCTATCCCAGCTGACTATGGGCGAAAGGCGGGGTACACCCTGGACAAGTCGCCAGGTCATCACAGGGCTGACACATAGACACAGACAACCATTCACACTCACATTCACACCTACAGTCAATTTAGAGTCACCAGTTAACCTAACCTGCATGTCTTTGGGGGAAACCGGAGCACCCGGAGAAAACCCACGCGGACACGGGGAGAACATGCAAACTCCGCACAGAAAGGCCCTTGCCAGCCCCGGGGCTCGAACCCAGGACCTTCTTGCTGTGAGGCAACAGCGCTAACCACTACACCACTGTGCCGCCCGTTTCTACTTCTCAATAAGGGAAAAAAATCAAGAGCCTATGTTGGGTAAAAATATGTCTTCTGAAGGCCTAAACAGAGCACAGCCAAAAACTCCAATAAAATTTGGATCATCTTTGAGGGAGTGCTATGACCATGCAGGATCATCCAGAACCAAAATGACAGTTTTGCTACATACTATTCCTATTTATGTACCAGCATGCAAAATTTGAGCCTCCTACATGGTTTAGTTCTTGAGCTATGGGCTTGTGAACTTTGACAAAAAAAAAAAGAGTCTGAATAAAATTGACACCCCCCTCCCCTAGTAAAACTGGCTGTAACATGGAAAGTATACATCTTACATTCAAATAAATTTACAGTGTTTCTCCTAGGTAACATGGGTACATCTGGTGATTTTTTCAGAATTTTTTGAGACCTAAGTGCGCGGGCCCTGGTTGAATTGACGTGGAATGACCCACTTGCAAAAATCTCCGATTTTTGCAAGTAACAAAATACAAATGAAAGTGCACCTGAAAAATCTGCAGGAATTCTCTGATGCAATCAGAATCTCAAAGTAATGTTTCCAACATCTTATGGGATCCATGCTACAAAGAGCTGAGACTGTTTTGAGAGTAAAAGGAGGCTCTACCCATCCATCCATCCATCGGGCAAGCTGGAGCCTATCCCAGCTGACTATGGGCGCGAGGCGGGATACACCCTGGACAAGTCACCGGGTCATTGCAGGGCTGACACAGAGACAATCATTCTCACTCAGTCAATTTAGAGCCACCAGTTAGCCTAACCTGCATGTCTTTGGACTGTGGGGGAAACCGGAGCACCTGGAGGAAACCCACGCAGACATGGGTAGAACATGCAAACTCCGCACAGAAAGACCCTCGCCGGCCGCTGGGCTCGAACCCAGGACCTTCCTGCTGTGACGCGACAGTGCTAACCACTACACCTTCATGCCCTACCCAGTATTAGTATAATGTTCCTGATGAAGTGTTCAGTGAGTGTATGTGTCTTAATTGAGGAGTAGAATCTTATTTACACTGCTCAACCATAACATTAAAACCACTAAAGCCAGTATCTCACTGGGCTGCGACTAGTTGAAGACACAACGATTGCGATAAAGCAGCTAGAGATAATGAGATGAGATTATATGGCACGGATTGCACATACAAATGTGAAAAGTAGAGAATTTACGCAGCATATACAGCCTGGGAAATCCCATGCTGCTTTGCACAATCGTTCCGATCTGAAAAGACAGCATGGAAACTATGGTCTAAAGGCTCGCCTGAGTTAGGGAGCCAATCAGAGAGTGGGGAGGGGTGGAAAGACGGTGACGCGTACTACTCGACAAACGGAAGCTTGTAGTTTATTTGGGACTGTTTACGGATCACATTTAAAATGGCGGCAAGCGATACGAACCAAACTTCCGATCAAGCTTTAGACAGTGTTCTGAATAGTTTAGAGCGAAAGTTTGTTTTAAAAAAAGAACAGCATGGCGGCGTCGTGGCTCAGGTGGTTAAGGCGCCATACCATGAATGCGGGCGACCCGGGTTCGATTCCGGCCCGAGGTCATTTCCCGATCCCTTCCCGTCTCTCTCTCCCGCTCATTTCCTGTCTCTACACTGTCCTATCCAATAAAGGTGCAAAAAGCCCAAAAAAATATCTTTAAAAAAAAAAAAAAAGAACAGCATTTGGCGTTTCAGTCTTTCTTCGCCTCTTCGTCGCTCTAACTACGTCACCGGGTACAACTGCCATGATTGGCCATGGGCTACGTATACGCCAAATGATAGACATTCGCAATGTCCAATAAATGGCCGTTGACAATCGTAAACCACACCTCCTCTACAAGAAATTCAATAGGCGGATTCCAGACCATATTTCACTTGTGATATGGTCTGGTGTTAACCAGACTACAGCATATAGGCGCTTACACAGAAACTGTGTGTGTGTGAGAGAGAGAGAATATTAGCCTACAGAATGCCAAACTTACATCTCATCTCATCTCATTATCTGTAGCCGCTTTATCCTGTTCTACAGGGTCGCAGACAAGCTGGAGCCTATCCCAGCTGACTACGGGCGAAAGGCGGGGTACACCCTGGACAAGTCGCCAGGTCATCACAGGGCTGACACATAGACACAGACAACCATTCACACTCACATTCACACCTACGGTCAATTTAGGCCAAGTTTACATTAGACCGTATCTGTCTCGTTTTCTTCGCGGATGCACTGTCCGTTTACATTAAACCACCTGGAAACGCCGGGAAACGGGAATCCGCCAGCGTCCACGTATTCAATCCAGATCGTGTCTGGTCCGGTGCTGTGTAAACATTGAGAATACGTGGATACGCTGTGCTGAGCTCTAGCTGGCGTCGTCATTGGACAACGTCATTGTGACATCCACCTTCCTGATTCGCTGGCGTTGGTCATGTGACGCGACTGCTGAAAAACGGCGCGGACTTCCGCCTTGTATCACCTTTCATTAAAGAGTATGAAAATACTGCAAATACTGATGCAAATACTGCCCATTGTGTAGTTATGATTGTCTTTAGGCTTGCCATCCTTCCACTTGCAACTGGTAAGTGACTTGCGCACAACGGCTCAGTCCCGAATCACTGCTCGTGCACTACACTCGCGCGCTCTGTGAGCTGCGCAGGGCCGGAGTGCGCACCCTCCAGAGGGCACTCGCTGTTCAGGGCAGAGTGATTTGGAGCGCAGCCGCTGAGGAGGAAGCGATGAGCCGCACTGACACATTTCAACTTACGTGCCGAATTAGTCATGTGATTCGCGTATCCGTGTATTGGCGTTGCTGTGTGCACGTGAATCGTGTATTGGCGTTGCTGTGTGCACGCTAATCGTTTTTAAAAACGTTAATCTGATGATCCGCTGATACGGTCTAATGTAAACCCCACCTTAGAGTCACCAGTTAGCCTAACCTGCATGTCTTTGGACTGTGGGGGAAACCGGAGCACCCGGAGGAAACTCACGCAGACATGGGTAGAACATGCAAACTCCGCACAGAAAGACCCTCGCCGGCCGCTGGGCTCGAACCCAGGACCTTCTTACTGTGACGCGACAGTGCTAACCACTACACCTCCATGCCCTACACAGTATTAGTATAATGTTCCTGATGAAGTGTTCAGTGAGTGTATGTGTCTTAACTGAGGAGTAGAATCTTATTTACACTGCTCAACCATAACATTAAAACCACTAAAGCCAGTATCTTACTGGGCTGCGACTAGTTGGAGACACAACGATTGCGATAAAGCAGCTAGAGATAATGAGATGAGAGAGAGAGAGAGAGAATATTAGCCTACAGCATGCCAAATTTACATCGATTCTTTTAAATATTCTTTCCCTCACACTATGTGAGCATGGTGCTGCAGCTAAACCCAGCTGAGTGAGTTGTGTTCAGGTCAGTAGCTGTAGTTAGTGTAAGTGCTGAAGACAAAAAGGAAAAACAAACAAAAATCTGAAGAAAGTTAGGCCCGAAAATAATACCAAACCGCTACACCTACACTACACACCTACACTACTACCCGTGTGCGCTTTTAGACGCCGTTTTTTGACCCCCAAACTGCGTTTTTGCTGAAATGATCAGGCCTTAATCCGCCCATCTCACACTTACATAACAAAAACATGATGTTTGTCTCTGACGAGCGCGTGAAGGCACAGCACACAGGTCTCCCTGAAAAGCAGCGTCCCGGGTTCGGTATGTTTATAAACGCCTTATCTTATCTTGATTAGACCGCTGATAACTAGTAAAAAACCGATCATATCGAGTAAATAAAAACCCGAAGGTAGGTGTTTTCAACATACCAAATTGTGATGATGTTCAGAAACGATGAGCGAGATGTGAATGTGGTTTCCGGAAGCTGTGATCATCTGTGTTTCGGTTTCATTTCATCAGGGTTGCCATGACTTGCTTTCCAAGCTAGAGTACATATTTTAAACTCGTCAGATTTACACAAAACAATCTCGAATTATAGTAGCTAAACGAAATTCGTTCAACTTGAAATTTTTATTTTATTTCATCTTTTTTTTTTTTTATTTCGTTATTGACCGGGATATACCTCAATCTGGCAACCATGCCTGGATCATGGTGGTGTTGGATACTTACCCTCATCATCTCTAGCAGGCGGTACGGTGGTGTAGTGGTTAGCGCAGTCGCCTCACAGCAAGAAGGTCCGGGTTCGAGCCGCGTGGGTTTCCTCCGGGTGCTCCGGTTTCCCCCACAGTCCAAAGACATGCAGGTTAGGTTAACTGGTGACTCTAAATTGACCGTAGGTGTGAATGTGAGTGTGAATGGTTGTTTGTGTCTATGTGTCAGCCCTGTGATGACCTGGCGACTTGTCCAGGGTGTACCCCGCCTTTCGCCCGTAGTCAGCTGGGATAGGCTCCAGCTTGCCCGCGACCCTGTAGAACAGGATAAAGCGGCTAGAGATGATGAGAACATCTTATAAATTTTTGCCAGCATTTCTCAGGAGAATAGCATTAATTTTACAGCATGGATAGCGATAAGGACAGTGTTCACAGCGAAAGTGAGTTTTACTACCCTGAGGAAGAAGAAATAAAATAAAACATTTCAGGAGAAAGCTAAAAACCTCTAACTTGCTAACACCGAGCAAAAACATGGCTGAATCCTGAATGACTCCTATTTGTATAAATAGGGGACCACATAGGTGGCAAAATGTAGTTTTTTTCCTGCCATGGAAGTGCACTTGTATACCGAGGAGGAAAGCAATTTGCATTACAGCCATGAATGAGGATTCAAAATGGCGGCTTGGCTCGGTTTTCCGGGCGCTCTTGTTTTCTGTTAGAATTTCGTTAAAAAAAATAAATATATTATTTCTCAGGAGAATAGCATTAATTTTACATCATGGATAGTGATAATGACAGTGTTCACAGCGAAAGCGAGTTTTACTACCCTGAGGAAGAAGAAATAAAAGAACATTTCAGGAGAAAGCTAAAAACCTGTAACTTAGCAAAAACATGGCTGAATCCTGAATGACTCCTATTTGTATAAATAGGGGACTACATAGGCGGCAAAATGTAGTTTTTTTTTCCTGCCATGGAAGTGCACTTGTATATCGAGGAGGAAGCAATTTGCATTACAGCCATGAATGAGGATTCAAAATGGCGGCTCAGCTCGGTTTTCCCTTTCGAGCGCTCTCGTTTTCTGTTAGAATTTCATAAAGAAAAAATAAATATATTATTTCTCAGGAGAATAGCATTAATTTTACAGCATGGATAGTGATAACGACAGTGTTCACAGCGAAAGCGAGTTTTACTACCCTGAGGAAGAAGAAATAAAATAAAACATTTCAGGAGAAAGATAAAAACCTGTAACTTGCTAACAGTTTGATCTCATTAGTTAATGAGGCCCATTTTGGACCATGTTATCCTCATACATAATATTACGCAGAGGTGGAAAGTAACGAATTACATTACTCGCGTTACTGTACTTGAGTAGCTTTTTTGTGTACTTGTACTTTTTCAAGTAATTTTTAAAGAGTGTACTTTGCTTAAGTATGTTTTCTTTTAAGTAGTGTACTTCGGTACATTTTACATCACAACCGTTACTGAGTAAAAAATAAATAAATAAAAAAATTAAAAAAAGGCTAAAACGGAGAAGGGGAGATGCATGGGCGTTGCCACCATTGAATGTGAAGGGGGCGTGTCCCCCTCACATTTCATAATTCTTCGTTTGGACCCCCCCACATTTAACATAAAATATGAGTTCACGGGGTGGCACGGTGGTGTAGTGGTTAGCGCTGTCGCCTCACAGCAAGAAGGTCCTGGGTTCGAGCCCCGGGGCTGGCGAGGGCCTTTCTGTGTGGAGTTTGCATGTTCTCCCCGTGTCCGCGTGGGTTTCCTCCGGGTGCTCCGGTTTCCCCCACAGTCCAAAGACATGCAGGTTAGGTTAACTGGTGACTCTAAATTGACCGTAGGTGTGAATGTGAGTGTGAATGGTTGTCTGTGTCTATGTGCAGCCCTGTGATGACCTGGCGACTTGTCCAGGGTGTACCCCGCCTTTCGCCCGTAGTCAGCTGGGATAGGCTCCAGCTTGCCTGCGACCCTGTAGAACAGGGGTGTCAAACCTGATCCATAAAGGGCCTTGTGGCTGCAGGTTTTCATTCCAGCCATGCAGCAGCACACCTGACTTGGCTCATTCAATCAACTGAACTGTCTTCACACAGTCAAATACTTGCAGCCACACCCACCCTTGATTAAAGGGTGGGTGTGTCAGTTGATTGAATAAGCCAAATCAGGGTGCTGCTGCATGGCTGGAATGAAAACCTGCAGCCACACGGCCCTTTATGGATCAGGTTTGACACCTCTGCTGTAGAAGGATAAAGCGGCTAGAGATAATGAGATGAGATGAGATATGAGTTCACCCAGCGCCGTTTCTATTGCTTCGTGAAAGAATCCATTCCACTTGATCGATAAGAGAAAACACAGAGCACTGAAAATCCACTCCGGGTTTTCCGGGCGCTCCCTACAACAGCTCACCGCGCGCGACTGAAGTGAATCTCAGCGCGAGCACAGAAATGTTGGTGCAGCTGCTGGAAAGTGGAGGAGGTGACGTCAGCCCCATTGCAACCTCACAATGTCTAGCTTTTGCTAAAACCTTATTCTTTTGTTATCTGCCCTCAAAATTAACCCTAGGACACGTTAAATTAATGTTCAACTAAACAGTGAAATAAGTTTAGCCTAATGGGGTATTCTTGGTTGATGATGAATTGTTTGCAGTATTTGCTCCTCCCCAGACACAATGGACATAAGGACATTCTTTACAAAGAAGCGGAAAGTCAGTCAGAATTTCCCCACAGGACAGGGTTTTTTTGTCCCAATGGAAATGTTAGTGCAGTTAGCTGGCTAGTCAGTGTTAGGAGATGTATCAGCTAGCTTAACGTTAGATATCATTTAATTCAAACCCAGTAGGCCTGCCTTACTGTAATGCCAAGAATGAGGTCAAGTCTGCTCTGATGATATTTATTGATTCCTTGTTTTGTCTGGTCTTTGGCAGTTTTCTGGAAAGTAAGATGGGAAATCAGTGTATGGGGAAGGAATAGTAGAGAGGAAAGTGATGGAGAGAGATGGATGTTATTCCAGGTGGATTGTGAAGGAAAGGGGGATAAAAGTTATGAAGGGGTAGAAATTGTGGTGGCACCAATGTAAGAAGGAGTTCTAATCTATTTGTTATACTAATCTGTAAATGGGGCGGCGCGGTGGTGTAGTGGTTAGCGCTGTCGCCTCACAGCAAGAAGGTCCTGGGTTCGAGCCCCGGGGCCGGCGAGGGCCTTTCTGTGCGGAGTTTGCATGTTCTCCCCGTGTCCGCGTGGGTTTCCTCCGGGTGCTCCGGTTTCCCCCACAGTCCAAAGACATGCAGGTTAGGTTAACTGGTGACTCTAAATTGACCGTGAGTGTGAATGGTTGTCTGTGTCTATGTGTCAGCCCTGTGATGACCTGGCGACTTGTCCAGGGTGTACCCCGCCTTTCACCCGTAGTCAGCTGGGATAGGCTCCAGCTTGCCTGCGACCCTGTAGAAGGATAAAGCAGCTAGAGATAATGAGATGAGATGAATCTGTAAATGTTACTGTAGTACCACCATTGCATGTAGGTTGACAAAACTGCACTTGTTCATTGTGTGAAGTTCTCTTTTATGTGTCATTGCTTGACCCAGTGTAATTTTGTGTTATGAAGACTGCATGATGCCATGCCATTTTTGTTATGAGCATCGCTAAATCGGAAAAAAGTAAAATGCACCCACTAAAGTCACTGTTGGTGGTGAACAAAATTGCACCTGTTCATTGTGTGAAGTTATTTTTTGTGTCACCGTTGCTTGACACAGTGTGATTTTGTGTTATGAAGTTTGCATGATGCCATGTCATGCCTGTTCATTGTGTGAAATTATGAATATTCTTATTTTTAAACATACAGTTGAGTGTCACTATTGCTTGGCCCAGTGGCATGTTGTGTTACATCTAAAACTAAATAGAAAACACAAAATAAAAAGTAAAATGCACCCATAAAGTCATTGTTGGTGATAAATTGTGTCACATTCATCTTAGGTGTAGCGGTGGGTTTAAAAACAGGCTGATGAATATATGGACTAGTTGAATGAGGACTTATTGTTGAAAATTAATTAAAATTTTTCTGGCGGAGGACCCCCCGCCAGTGTGTCCCCCCCACATTAAAAATGCTTCTGATGCCCCTGGGGAAATGCGTTCTGGAAATGAATCACGGGAAGGACAGTTGTCGCGCGTGCGAGTCTCACACAGACGATGGCGGACATGCACCGGCGCTTTAAGGGGGGGGGGGGGGGCTCAAACCCCTGGGCCACAGCCAATCAGGGGCCTTGTAATATTAATAAAATAATAAACTGTCGGAATCGTGGGCCTACATTAATGTACGGATAGAAATAAGGTTAGAAATAAATGAGCGCACAGTAGCCTGCTGTAAGAGACATGGTGGATGTGGTTCGCGAAACGAACACCCACAACTGTACCAGAATAAAATGTAACAAAATGTAACGTCACGCACGAAAGCGCGCCAAAGACTGCAGACTACTGAGACACAAATTTAGAGACTTTGAAAGATGAAGCGTTCACATGTTAGCGGGGCGCATAAAAGGAAAAAAAGAGAGAGATGCAGGTAATGATAGAATCGTTGCCTAAAGTCACAGACTTTTTTAAGGTAAGGATCACCAATCTGTTCAGAATATCAGCTACTTATCAGTTATCAGCCTACCAGCAGCTAGGCTATGTGCAGCTAGGCTAGATATGCTATGATCTGTCCAACAGTAAAATAAATCAGTTGTGATTTGAATACGTGTCGTGTGATTTGAGTTATAATCCTGTTAGTATAATAGCATATTTCAATGGGGATAATAAAATGTCTAAAACGGCATCTACTGAAGAAATTGATGAAAAGATTGTAGCCTATAATTTTCACAGTTCGGGCAGCAGACAGAGTAAGCATACTGAGGGGAATAGCAATACAAAGCTAGCGCAGATCCACATTTCTCGCTAGCTGTGTTGACGAAAGGCCACATGATTTTGCCTTATGCAGCTACTGCTAGCGTCATGCTTTGAACTAGGTTAAGCTCATTTGCGCTAAAGGATGGGTTTATTGAAGGACTTTGATGTAGCTAGTTTCTTTTTAAAAAATCGTATGCTCAAAATAGTATGCCCGTGTTCATCATGTTTAACTTTTTTCTTGATGGAGTGCGTGAAATATTGTTGCAAGTGGTATTTCGATGCAGTCATGTCAAAAAGGCAGTTGAATGCACAGTCTTATTCAAGGAGAAGGAAGACTTGCATGATGCTTGAGCATAGATCGGTAAAATAGACCCTAGTAGGACTTGGTTTCGTGTATTTCGGTCTGTAGAGTTATGAGTTTGGCCGCTGTCCATGGTGTTTACGTTTCATGTGGCCGCCGAGCCAAGTACCTTCATCATCATCATCATCATCATGTTCCCCTGTCAAAAGTTAAACTCTCTAGGGGTGCTTCTGCTGTAGCAGTTGCAGCAGTTGCTCAAAGTTTGATTTGTCCATCATCATACGTCTTATCTGTTGGGTGTCTATGCCCAGCAGATTTTCCCATTTCGTCCATTTGTAACCATTTTTGTCAAACAGGAGCTGCTTTTGCACTTGGTTATTGCCCATCCGGCAAACGTGAGCAATATATTTTAGTTGTTGTACGTAGCAGGATAATTTTATATCCTGGGTTCCTGTCAGTTTCCGGAGGTCAGCATTGGACATCTTGTAGCTCCAGTCTATATCTTCATTTGTAGTGTTCTTTTGGTCAGGGGCATTCTTTCGTTTATATCCACCTTTAATCATTTTCCTTAGGAAGCCGTGCCACACTACCTCAATTTTGTGAATTTCACTGGATGATAGTTGCCATGCCTGTGTGCTGTACAGGAGACGAGATCGAACGCATGCCACTAGGAACTTTATACGGGTTTTTAGTAGTATTCGGTGGTCAGTTAGAACGTGTTTCAGTTCATTCCATTTCATGAATGCAGCACTTATCCTAGCATGCAGGAAGTGTGAGGATTCATCACAGTTGCTGACATTATAACCAAGATATTTAAAGGTGCGGACGTTTTTAATATTAGTGCCACCAAGGGAAATGATACTTGGTTTACATTTGATATCCTCATTGACGTTAAAAGCCATTGTTTCTGTTTTGACATATGATATTTGTAAACCAAAGCGGGTGTAGGTCTTATCATACAACTGAAGAATATCCTGAAGCTCCTCGATGGATCCAGCGAGTATGGCCTGATCATCTGCGTATAGAATCTCTGTTATGCAACCCTCTCCTGATGCTCGTGCTTTCGTACGCATTTCTCTTGTGGATACCTCATTTGGAATGCAATATCTGAACTTGAAGCCTGTATCTGGGTACAGTTTTGATATCTCATGCTGTGCAATCCTGACAACAAAGTCCATATAGATATTTAAAAACTGATGGCGATTCTAGGGCACCTTGTCTTGCAGTGAATGTTTGTTTTCATGCCGCCGAGCTATTTTTATGTATTTTATTTTTTAAAAGGACTTGTCTGTAGGTGTGTGTGTTTTATGTTTACAACACATAGGTCTACATTAGCGCACGCGCGCTTGTGTGGTTATCTCTGGCCATGCCCCTGCGTGAAAGTTACGCAGTATCATTGTCCTGTCCGTGGTAATAATCAGAACCGGCTCTGTAATGATAATGCGCGCGTTCTTCTCTCCCTCTGTGGTCGGATGTGTTGAGCGATGTGAGCGTGGGCCTTGCGCAGCTACGCTGAGCCAAACGTAACCTATCGTAGGCTTCTAGGCTAATTACGCGCTTACACTGTAAATGCTTGACACGTATTGCAAATAAAATAAGAGTGTTTTCCTGGCCAACGGTAAGGGTAGGGTTGACAGGTAGCCTATGAGGGGCCTAGCCCCTGGGCCACGGGTGTTGATAAAGCGCCCCTGCGGACATGGAGGAGACCGAGGAATCTGTGGTGGACGACCCTGCAGAAAACGCAATTTCTTCCAGTAATGAAGTGCACCCCTGGCCCTACATACGTGATCACTTCAGCTTCGTAGAGAAAAGGGGTGACAGTTTCATTATGCAATGCAGATTGTGTGCCCAAGAAGACAACCATTGCGGCATACAAAAATTCGATGTCTAATCTGCGCAAGCATGTTGAGGTAAGTATTGTCATTGGCATCATAATCACGGGCACAGATAGAGGGTGGGACAGGTGGGATTCGTCCCACCCAGATTTAAATTCACCTCGTTTGGTCCCCCCCACTTATAGGGAGGAAAAACCGTCTATGCTGTCTTTCTTTGCATAAGGCAAACCTCACGGAAAAATCAAAAGACTAATTACCATTCGGTTTATTGAGGTGCACAGCAGTATATACATAGTTGCAACAACTCACATAAAACAAAACAAAGACTGATATTCGGTTGGTTGAGCTGCGCAGACTGCACAGGTTTTGAGCTCGAGCTTGGTTGCTATGGTTACCCACAACAAGTTTGACAGGCATATCGGGGTTGGGGTTGGTTTGCTGGCAGCTTTGTCCCCCCCAGTTTTTTGTCCCCCCCCCCAGTTCAAAAAACGTATCTGCGCCCCTGATCATAATGTTTCCTTTCCATAGTAAAACCGACAATAGGCTGGTTATGTTCCAAAAATAGTGGATGGCATTGCTAATGTTGAAGTAGCAACCTGTTGGTACTGTAACATAACGGTAACTAGTCTGTTATTCGGTTGGCTAATCATGCAAGCAAGTTAGCTCGCCAACCTGACGTGATCAGTCCTCCTACCATTCTACATCCAACAGGCCAGAAAGGAATACTAAGCAAAACAAATAATGTTTGAATTGAATTGTTCAGTAACACACAGTGCACACAGGCAAGCTACGAGATTTCGGTGCAACATTTCTCTTTCATATTTCATGTACAATGCTTTGTGTGTGGTCAGGGCGATGTAAACGACATGAGTGTGTGTATTGACCTTTTTTTGTTTGTTTCAGTTTTAATGCAGCATTATCCTAAGCATTCAATTTGATACACTTCCTTTAAATAAAACATCTGGGTTGAGATGTACATATATCCTTGTTTCCTCTTCTTTTTCATTTTTGCACAACACAATGGAGGCAGAAAACACCCATTGTTAAAAGTAACGTTTTACTTTTACTCAAAGTACATTTTAAATGATCTACTTTTTACTTTTACTTGAGTAGATTTTTTGTCTGGTAACTTTACTTGTACTTAAGTAAAATTTCATCAGAGTAACAGTACTTGTACTTGAGTATAATATTTTAGTACTCTTTCCACCTCTGCTTGGATTATATTAAATACATTGTAATACAGAGCACTGAGAAAATTTACCAATGTTATTAACTGAATGTGTTTCTTTGCAAGGATTGGATATTTTGAATAGTTGACTAGGGACTTGTAGTTGCTTTCAATTTGAGATCAGTATAAATGAGTTTGTTCTTAGACATCTAGAAATCGCAGGGTGGCTGGGCGCTCCCTTAGAGATAGGGTGAGAAGCACAGTCACTCGGGAGGAGCTCGGAGTAGAGCCGCTGCTCCTCCACATCGAGAGGAACCAGCTGAGGTGGCTTGGGCATCTCTTTCGGATGCCTCCTGGACGCCTCCCTGGGGAGGTGTTCCAGGCATGTCCCCCCGGGAGGAGGCCCCGGGGAAGACCCAGGACACGCTGGAGGGACTATGTCTCTCGGCTGGCCTGGGAACGCCTCGGTGTTCTTCCCGAGGAGCTAGCCGAGGTGTCTGGGGAAAGGGAAGTTTGGGCTTCCATGCTTAGACTGCTGCCTCCGCGACCCGGCCCCGGATAAGCGGAAGAAGACGAGACGAGACATCTAGAAATGGCTGAACTTCCTCCCTGTTCTATAGGAATTGGACTAAAGAAAGATTCTGACTGCCATAAACTAACATACAACAGAAATTGTAAGTTAAATACACTCTCTCAGTATAGTTTGGAGCAAATTTCATTAATTAAACAGAGAACTGAACTTGAGAACATTTCAAGCACAGACACAGTATGTCTGCATCATGAGAAACTGTTTCTGATAAAATATGAAGAGCTACAGAAAAGTTGTTGTGATCCATATGAAAGGCACAAGAAAAAAGTTAAAACAGAATTACGTTAAATTCTTCCTGAAACAGCAGATTCACTTTCAAAACTGATAAATAAAAATATTAAACCTGGACAAAAATTGTGTTCTAAATGTTCACAGAGAGTGAAAGAACATTTAAGCCAAGCAGATTCAGCAGGTTCTACAGAATCGGAACAAGAGTGCATGTGTGTAGATGTGGATCCAACATACAATACACTGGTGAGGTAGCTGGATCACTTGACAAAAGCCTTGTGTCAATTGGTTGCTCTCCACTGAAAATTGCCAAGTATAGCCACAAACAGAAAGCTGCATATGGCAAAGCAAAGCTGCAACGAGTAGAAGAAACTTTACGTTCTAAAATGAAATTTTATTAATTAATGAAATTTGCTCCAAACTATACTGAGAGAGTGTATTTAACTTACAATTTCTGTTGTATGTTAGTTTATGGCAGTCAGAATGTTTCTTTCGTCCAATTCTTATAGAACAGGGAGGAAGTTCAGCCATTTCTAGATGTCTAAGAACAAACTCATTTATACTGATCTCAAATTGAAAGCAACTACAATTAAATTCCCTAGTCAACTATTCAAAATATCCAGTCCTTGCAAAGAAACACATTCAGTTAATAACATTGGTAAATTTTCTCAGTGCTCTGCATTACAATGTATTTAATATAATCCAAGCAATATAATGTTATCTGAACAAGTATGCAGTTTACAGACTCTAAAACATATGAGCCACTTGTTCTGATATCAAAGGTCACCTATTGTGCTGTGTTGATATTGGTAAGGCTGGCTGTTGACTGGTACACAATAGCTGGTCATTGATTGCTAATGTTACACAGTCTTAGATAAAAATCAATTTACAAATAATTAATACTGAGCATTAATTGAAATTTTATTTAAAACTGAGGAAGAAACATGTCTCCTAACCTACTTGAGCCTTATTGAAGCATTTATTAACCCTCAAATATCAGTTATATGAAAATATATCAAAAATTTGAATTTGGTGAAAATGGATTTTTTAAACCCCTGTAGTTTAAAAATACTTGAGAGACACAGAACAAAAATTTGGAAATATAAAATATAGGTCTTGGGGATTACTGAAAAAAATTTACAAGTTCCTAACTGCTATCCCACATTGGATTTCTTGCTACTGAAAATGGCATGTTTTAGAAATTGGCGAATTTCAAAACCCTATTACAGACAAACTAGGAATAGTGGAGACTTGGTAAAACTGAAGTTGGTAAATATTTCTGTGTAGATTTGAATAACATTCTTAGTTTAAGCATTACTGCCACAGGCAAGCTTCCAGAATGAGTTAAAAATGCAAAAAATGCAAATTTGTCTTTTTAATTTCCTTGTTAAAATCACCATCTAATATACAATGACCATTGAAATTCTAAGTTGAAGCTTGTAGTAGAAGACACTGAGTCTTTCTGTGCAAAATTTTAGGTTTCTATCTTGCATAATAAAGATTATATTACACTTTGAAATGTGTATGTTTTGAGCAAAATGCAAAAAATTTGAAAAATTCAAATGCCTGTATCTCTGAAACCATTGGAGATAGGAAGCTCAAATTTTGGGGATTAACTTCTTTTAATAGTATCTCTGAGCCCTCCAAATTTCATTGAAATCTGAGATGGTCAAGCATAAATTTGTCAGATATTTGTTGATTTGGCATGGAATGACCCACAGGAGGCCAGACTAACAGATAAAACCGAGCACACATAGGTGTCTGTACTTCAGTAACAGGCTCCTGTGTGCACAGCCCAACTCCAACCATGAGTTTAGCCAAGAGTGTCAACAGGTGCACAGGAACAAGCAGGTTTAGCAAACTAACAATGAAGCGAACTATTTGGCCCCAGTGATGACATTATGTGGAGGCATAAACACAGGATTCCTTCGGTTTCTTCAGGACGTACTCCAGGCCCAGGTTTAGGAACCTGTGGTTTACAGTGGTGCTTGAAAGTTTGTGAACCCTTTAGAATTTTCTATATTTCTGCATAAATATGACCTAAAACACCATCAGATTTTCACACAAGTCCTAAAAGTAGATAAAGAGAACCCAGTTAAACAAATGAGACAAAAATATTATACTTGGTCATTTATTTATTGAGGAAAATGATCCAATATTACATATCTGTGAGTGGCAAAAGTATGTGAACCTCTAGGATTAGCAGTTAATTTGAAGGTGAAATTAGAGTCAGGTGTTTTCAATCAGTGGGATGACAATCAGGTGTGAGTGGGCACCCTGTTTTATTTAAAGAACAGGGATCTATCAAAGTCTGATCTTCACAACACATGTTTGTGGAAGTGTATCATGGCACGAATAAAGGAGATTTCTGAGGACCTCAGAAACAGCGTTGTTAATACTCATCAGGCTGGAAAAGGTTACAAAACCATCTCTAAAGGGTTTGGACTCCACCAATCCACAGTCAGACAGATTGTGTACAAATGGAGGAAATTCAAGACCATTGTTACCCTCCCCAGGAGTGGTCGACCAACAAAGATCACTCCAAGAGCAAGGCGTGTAATACAACCCCTATTCCAAAAAAGTTGGGACAAAGTA
This sequence comes from Neoarius graeffei, assembly GCF_027579695.1. NCBI lineage: Eukaryota > Metazoa > Chordata > Actinopteri > Siluriformes > Ariidae > Neoarius > Neoarius graeffei. The sequence goes on from NC_083573.1 coordinate 47,839,901, forward strand.
CAAATTGTAAATAAAACGGAATGCAATAATTTACAAATCTCAAAAACTGATATTGTATTCACAATAGAACATAGACAACTGTGGCAGTGGGGGTGTGGTCAAGCGTCGGTCTGTGAACGGAGGGCGGAGTCAGGGAAGGTAAGTGGCGGAATCATAGACATATAAACATAGACGCCACATTGAGCTGGTGGCCCGTTGCTGGGATACGTCAGAGTGTCCGCCATATTGGATGTGGCAAATCTTCCCCGTAAACCAATGCAAGTAAATGGACTGAACTTCATAAAGCACCTTTCTACAATAATATTTAACTCGATGCCTTTTATTCACCCCTTAAGACACACATGTATATATTTGGGAAACAAACAGGCATCAAAACAACATATATAACTTTTAATGTGATGGTTATAAATAGTGTGCGAAATACCTGTCAATATTCTGAATGACCGCCAAACTGAGTTCGGCCAGGTTCTAACGTCATACCAAAACAAAATACATCACTGATTCCTTCACATTCAGAAAGGTTAAAAACATTCATCATACGTTCAAAAACATTCATCATAGTGTGGCACTGTATTATCTAATTCTCACTGCTTATAACTATACACCTACCCGGTGGAGATGAGCTGGGAAACTGAAGACTGAAGGAACAGCTCCCTCTCTGATCCTAACTGTCTGACCTGTTCTGTCAAAATCCTCCGTTCTGAAGTGTTCACTGCAGAGCATGGATGATGGAGTAGCAGAAAACCCTTCCCGTCGCACAGCTGTCTCCCACTGCTTTTTCATGTCTTTATTTTTGGGAAACCTACATAGTATGTGAAAAGTTAGCTAAGCAACTAACAACAATCAGCGTAGTTACGAAGGAAATACTTCGTTGTTTGGAGACAGGTTTCACTGAGCGGCTATTATGCGCGAGACTTCATATTAGCCACAAAGTCAGAAAAATCTGTTCATAAAGTTACGTTATAATGACCAAATACAATGAAAAGTATTTTTCCAGTCTCACCTGTGAAAGGTAATCCCATGTGATCTCGTTTGGACGGTAAACCTGTTGGTACAGTTAAACGCAGCACATGAATGAGGCATCTTTATTCTCGGCTACTGTCTAGACGCTATATCAGAGATGGTTGAAGAATCTCCACTTTGCCACATCCAATATGGCGGCGAGGATGATGTATGATTCTACGCAGAAGGCGGCGTCTATGTTTATATGTCTATGGGCGGAATCACTGCACCTGACGGGAATTAACCTGTGTTTGTGTGTCTTCCCCAGTGACCGCACCCTATAAGAGGAGAGGGAGAGCGGAGGAAGGGAGCTTCTCCCCAACCTGGACTTGCGTGCGTGCGTGTATAGTGTAAAGCTGAAAAGCTGTAATAAAAGAGTTTTTGAGAACTCAGTTCTGGCTTGCCGTGCTTCTGTGCTCCACCCACCTAGAACACTTGTTAAAACAACATATCAAATGTCGAAAGTGAGACATTTTGAAATTTCATGCCAAATATTGGCTCATTTGAAATTTCATGACAGCAACACATCTCAAAAAAGTTGAGACAGGGGCAATAAGAGGTTGGAAAAGTTAAAGGTACAAAAAAGGAACAGCTGGAGGACCAAATTGCAACTCATTAGGTCAATTGGCAATAGGTCATTAACATGACTGGGTATAAAAAGAGCATCTTGGAGTGGCAGCGGCTCTCAGAAGTAAAGATGGGAAGAGGATCACCAATCCCCCTAATTCTGCGCCAACAAATAGTGGAGCAATATCAGAAAGGAGTTCGACAGTGTAAAATTGCAGAGTTTGAACATATCATCATCTACAGTGCATAATATCATCAAAAGATTCAGAGAATCTGGAAGAATCTCTGTGCATAAGGGTCAAGGCCGGAAAACCATACTGGGTGCCCATGATCTTCGGGCCCTTAGAAGGCACCGCATCACATACAGGCATGCTTCTGTATTGGAAATCACAAAATGGGCTCAGGAATATTTCCAGAGAACATTATCTGTGAACACAATTCACTGTGCCATCCGCCGTTGCCAGCTAAAACTCTATAGTTCAAAGAAGAAGCCGTAACTAAACATGATCCAGAAGCGCAGACATCTTCTCTGGGCCAAGGCTCATTTAAAATGGACTGTGGCAAAGTGGAAAACTGTTCTGTGGTCAGACGAATCAAAATTTGAAGTTCTTCATGGAAATCAGGGACGCCGTGTCATTCGGACTAAAGAGGAGAAGGACGACCCAAGTTGTTATCAGTGCTCAGTTCAGAAGCCTGCATCTCTGATGGTATGGGGTTGCATTAGTGCGTGTGGCATGGGCAGCTTACACATCTGGAAAGACACCATCAGTGCTGAAAGGTATATCCAGGTTCTAGAGCAACATATGCTCCCATCCAGACAACGTCTCTTTCAGGGAAGACATTGCATTTTCCAACATGACAATGCCAAACCACATACTGCATCAATTACAGCATCATGGCTGCGTAGAAGAAGGGTCTGGGTACTGAACTGGCTAGCCTGCAGTCCAGATCTTTCACCCATAGAAAACATTTGGCGCATCACAAAACAGAAGATACGACAAGACAGTTGAGCAACTAGAATCCTACAGTTGAGCAACTAGAATCCTACATTAGACAAGAATGGGTTAACATTCCTATCCCTAAACTTGAGCAACTTGTCTCCTCAGTCCCCAGACGTTTACAGACTGTTGTAAAGAGAAAAGGGGATGTCTCACAGTAGTAAACATGGCCTTGTCCCAACTTTTTTGAGATGTGTTGTCATGAAATTTAAAATCACCTAATTTTTCTCTTTAAATGATACATTTTCTCAGTTTAAACATTTGATATGTCATCTATGTTCTATTCTGAATAAAATATGGAATTCTGAAACTTCCACATCATTGCATTCTGTTTTTATTAGGGCCCGAGCACCGAACGGTGTGAAAACCCCATTGTTTTTCGAAGGATTATTATTATTATTATTATTATTATTATTATTATGCCACATTTGGCCTTATTTGAGGCATTTCCCATGCACGAAAACTAATGAAATTCGATACACACATCAGTCATTGTCATCACTACTCAGCCACAGACTTTTGGCCCCGGGCATGGCTCAGGGACTTCATATCGCCCCTTTTTCAATTTCCCATTGAAATGAATGGGTAGAACTTTGGAATGATGATGTCATAAGGCCATTTGGAGTGAAATTACACATGGTCATTTCTAACGTACTCCTCCTAGACGGTTCATCAAATTCATGTCAAACTTGGCAAACATGATGCCAAGATATTGCTGAAGTTGAATTGCTAAGGGATTTTTGATATGTTGTAATATGTTGAAATATTATAATAGAGTTGAGCCGGATATTCGGCTGAAACAAGTATCCGGTACGGATAAAGCACTTTTGCTGAGTATGAGTATTATACGAGTAATACGAGTCAATATCTGTGCTCGGACTGAATGAAAATCCTCACACAGCGTCACAGCGCCCCTCCCCTACACACACCGCTCTGCTCACTCACACAGAGAACAGCTCTCTGTCTCTCCCTCAGTCACTCAGGTTTGCAGCTCTTTTCCGTTAACGTTTCGGGTTTCTTCTGCTTCAAGTTTGTTTTTATTTCAGTTTGTACTTACTTATAACCAGTAGAGTTCTGGTAAACGTGGGTTCGTTCAGACGTGGTGCTTGGTAGAAAGTGACTCGCGTTGCGTATCTGCCTGTCGGAGATTTTTTTTCTTTAACCGTCGGTTAAAAACGGTTTTTTTACTTCACGCATTGAGTGTCTGACACTTCCTTGCTGTAATTCATGTAAAAATAAAGGTAGTAGTGGTATAAGTATTACAAATTAAGCTACACACACACTTTCTCTCTCTCTCTCTCTCTCTGCCGGTCATTGGAGTTTTTTTTTTTTAAACCGTCAGTTGGCTCTAACCAGTTTTATTTTACTTCACGCACTGAGTGTCTGACACTTTCTAGGTAGTAGTGATATAAATAATATTAAGCTACACACACACACACGCACACACACCTGGTGTGGAAATAAAAAAAATTAAAAAGAACCAAAAAAAAAAAAATCACACTGATCATAAAAAAATTAAAAGTTAAAAAAAGAAAGTTATGTTGAGTATGAAAACTGTTGTTCATTACATTTCATTTCATAATTGCAACCGCATGTGTTGTATTCATTGTTGCAAAACTTGTTCTGTAAATAGTTCGTTTGCTATTGTGATCAAAACCACTGATCTGAAGCTCAATGCTGATGCTGTCCTGTAAATAGTTTTCTAATCAGCAATAAATATAACAATTTCTGATCAACCCATATCAATTGCATGCTTAAAATAACAGACTGGTTAAAGCCCCGCCCGTTTCAAGACAACCAGACCCACTTCCTGGTTAAATCCCGCCCACTTTCAGGTTAGGCCCCGCCCACTCCGAGTACGGATACAGATACTGCTGAACTCGCTCATCCCTATATTATAACATATAATATGCCAAGATATTGCTGAATATTGAACTTGATATCTTGTAATATGATTCTTATTCTGATACTCTTTAGGCGTTATGGGCCTGTCTGGTATAGCGCCACCAACTGGCCAAGGAAAGAATAGGGTTTTGAATATGTGTGTTTTGACACATGATGAATTTTAACATGCTCCTCCTAGATGGTTCATGAGATTCATGTGAAATTTGTTATACGTGATGCCAAGATGTCGCTGATATTAAATTGCGAAGGGATTTTTTATATCTTGTAATATGTTGAAATGGCCTTATGATTTTAATATCTTACCACATTATCAGGAAACGTGTCAGAAAGCCACAGTGCATTGACTGTATGGTCGGACACTTCTTACTTCAATAGATATTATGATTATTATGATAACCTGAAGGCGGCATGGTGGTGTAGTGGTTAGCGCTGTCGCCTCACAGCAAGAAGATCCTGGGTTCGAGCCCCGGGGCCGGCGAGGGCCTTTCTGTGTGGAGTTTGCATGTTGTCCGTGTGGGTTTCCTCCGGGTGCTCCGGTTTCCCCCACAGTCCAAAGACATGCAGGTTAGGTTAACTGGTGACTCTAAATTGACCGTAGGTGTGAATGTGAGTGTGAATGGTTGTCTGTGTCTATGTGTCGGCCCTGTGATGACCTGGCGACTTGTCCAGGGTGTACCCCGCCTTTCTCCCGTAGTCAGCTGGGATAGGCTCCAGCTTGCCTGCGACCCAAGCGGCTAGAGATAATGAATGAATGAATGATAACCTGACGCCCAATGGGCCTGCCTGTTATAGCGCCACCACCTGGCCAAGCAGGAAATGTACCAGAAATTGGCAATGCCTTGATCTGACACTTTACAAAATATTGTGTATTATGATTGTGATGATATTCACATGTGTAATTCAGATGCCTAGCACAGCGCCACCATCTGGCTGAGCAGGAAATGGAGAAAAATTTTCAATTCATTGATGGATTGATCTGAAACTTTACAAAATATTGGATATCATGAGTCTGATGATATAACATACAATTCTGTGCACACTCATACACACAGTCATATGCATATTTATGCATACACACTCACAAGTATGCACTCACATGCATATGCAACATCTATGAGCACACTCTCACACACTTTCTCTCTCTCTCTCCCTCTGACAAACAAACACACACGCACACACAATAATAGCGGAGCTCCATACCTAAGAAAAAATGGTAAACCCATCGAGTCGATTTTTTTGTAGTTTGTCTGTGTACCTGTATCACCAGTCATACACACCGCCTAGTGGTCAGTGTTAGTAATTACCAGTCATACACACCGCCTAGGCACGGTGGTGTAGTGGTTAGCGCTGCCGCCTCACAGCAAGAAGGTCCGGGTTCGAGCCAGTGTTGCCAGATTGGGCGGGTTTAGGTGCTTTTTGGCTGGTTTTGAACATATTTTGGGGTGGAAAACGTTAGCAATATCTGGCAAAACTGGTTCGAGCCCCGTGGCCGGCGAGGGCCTTTCTGTGCAGAGTTTGCATGTTCTCCCCGTGTCCGCGTGGGTTTCCTCCGGGTGCTCCGGTTTCCCCCACAGTCCAAAGACATGCAGGTTAGGTTAACTGGTGACTCTAAATTGACCGTAGGTGTGAATGTGAGTGTGAATGGTTGTCTGTGTCTATGTGTCAGCCCTGTGATGACCTGGCGACTTGTCCAGGGTGTACCCCGCCTTTCGCCCGTAGTCAGCTGGGATAGGCTCCAGCTTGCCTGCGACCCTGTAGAAGGATAAAGCGGCTAGAGATAATGAGATGAGATGACACACCGCCTAGTGGCCAGTGCTAGTAATTACCAGTCATACACACCGCCTAGTGGCCAGTGTTAGTAATTACCAGTCATACACACCGCCTAGTGGCGAGTGCTAGTAATTACCAGTCATACAAACACCGCCTAGTGGCCAGTGCTAGTAATGACCAGTCATACACACCGCCTAGTGGCCAGTGCTAGCCAGTAAAGAAATAAAACAAAAGAGACTGGCTAGGATATAAGAAAATTCTACAGCCCAGAAACAGATGGGAGCTCCGCTTTTAGGCAGTGCCTAAATCTATATATTAGTGACCTGCCATCGTTGTGCATTTTGTTGCAGACATATGAAAACTCTGCATGTACACACACACACACACTGCAGGCACAGGAAAGCTAAAATGACTTAAGATTACAGCGTGAGATGGAGATAAGGAGGAGACACATGTATAGTTTTGTACATATATAAATGTGCATTTTCACACCACAGAAACACACACACACACACACACACACACACACACACACACACACACACACTTAGTCTTTGTCTATTAGGGTGCATCAGTTGCCCCCTAAAAATGAAAAGTTCCTCCGATCATGATGCATTTTTGTTTTTATGTTCCTTTTGGTAAGAAAACACACTGGGTGAAATATTTTGACAAAATTCAAAAGTTTAATGGTGGCATCAGGAGCTCAAAGTTATGGAAAAAGCTGCTATTTTATGACTTTTATGACAAAATTTTGATCACTTTTCATGAAACATTATGGCACCTTATAGAGTATACCAAATATCTTAGATACACATTTTTAGTACATATTCTAAATATATTATCAAGCACAGTTTGAGTTTTAGCTGTTCATTGAATCATTGTTCAACTACTTTTAAACAATACAAATGTATATCACATTAATGCTTCTCAATCCCTTGCAAAGGTTCTTAACATGATCTCTGGATCACAAGAAATCAATAAATGGAGTCCAACATTGTGATTCAAACTTTACGCGCAAACATAAAATAAGCGTTTTTTGGTAAAAAATGAACCTCATGGTGCCACCATTAGACTTTTGAATATGGTCAAACAATTTACAGGATGTCTTTATTGGTGAAAAGGAACACCCAGACAAAAATGCATCAGATTTTATGAAAGTGAGGGCAACTGATGCACCCTAGTGTGTACAGCATATACACTACAGTATAGCATCACAATTAGAATATAATCATTTCAAAATGTCCATTTCATGGCATACTGTTGTACTGACCTCTCATTACACCCATCATCCCAGTTAAGTAAGCCAGTAAAGGACTGTGTAGTTCTGGCTGTCCGCTACATCTGTTCTCTGTATGTGAGCAGTTACTTGTGTTCCACAGAGTTCACACTTGTAGCTACAAGTATAAGGAAGCTTTTCTTCCCAAGTTAAGTGTGTCGTCACTGACATTATATGACAGGGGGAATAAATTCATTCGTTCACAGACTGCAAAGGAAGATAGTAAATGGCATTATTAGACATTTACTCTGTAAAAAAAGAAATCCATACTTCTTTAGTTGAATAAGTCAGTTTAGACCTGTTCATAATCGGAATAGTGCACACTTCTGTGCACTTCAACAACTTCCAATTGAAATTTGGACAATAGTTGGTATTTTTGGGTTGTATGACCACCTCAAATCCATCAGACCTGTAAATGAGCACTTCTATTTTTATAGCTACAGTGGTGCTTGAAAGTTTGTGAACCCTTTAGAATTTTCGATATTTCTGCATAAATATGACCTAAAACATCATCAGATTTTCACACAAGTTGTAAAAGTAGATAAAGAGAACCCAGTTAAACAAATGAGACAAAAATATTATACTTGGTCATTTATTTATTGAGGAAAATGATCCAATATTACATATCTGTGAGTGGCAAAAGTATGTGAACCTTTGCTTTCAGTATCTGGTGTGACCCCCTTGTGCAGCAATAACTGCAACTAAACGTATTCGGTCACTGTTGATCAGTCCTGCACACCGGCTTGGAGGAATTTTAGCCCATTCCTCCGTACAGAACAGCTTCAACTCTGGGATGTTGGTGGGTTTCCTCACATGAACTGCTTGCTTCAGGTCCTTCCACAGCATTTCGATTGGATTAAGGTCAGGACTTTGACTTGGCCATTCCAAAACATTAACTTTATTCTTCTTTAACCATTCTTTGGTAGAACGACTTGTGTGCTTAGGGTTGTTGTCTTGCTGCATGACCCACCTTCTCTTGAGATTCAGTTCATGGACAGATGTCCTGACATTTTCCTTTAGAATTCGCTGGTATAATTCAGAATTCATTGTTCCATCAGTGGTGGCAAGCCGTTCTGGCCCAGATGCAGCAAAACAGGCCCCAACCATGATTCTACCACCACCATGTTTCACAGAAGGGATAAGGTTCTTATGCTGGAATGCAGTGTTTTCCTTTCTCCAAACATAACGCTTCTCATTTAAACCAAAAAGTTTTATTTTGGTCTCATCCATCCACAAAACATTTTTCCAATAGCGTTCTGGCTTGTCCACATGATCTTTAGCAAACTGCAGATGAGCAGCAATGTTCTTGGAGAGCAGTGGCTTTCTCCTTGCAACCCTGTCATGCACACCATTGTTGTTCAGTGTCCTCCTAATGGTGGACTCATGAACATTAGCCAATGTGAGAGAGGCCTTCAGTTGCTTAGAAGTTACCCTGGGGTCCTTTGTGACCTCGTCGACTATTACACGCCTTGCTCTTGGAGTGATCTTTGTTGGTCAACCACTCCTGGGGAGGGTAACAATGGTCTTGAATTTCCTCCATTTGTACACAATCTGTCTAATTGTGGATTGGTGGAGTCCAAACTCTTTAGAGATGGTTTTGTAACCTTTTCCAGCCTGATGAGCATCAACAACGCTTTTTCTGAGGTCCTCAGAAATCTCTTTGTTCATGCCATGATACACTTCCACAAACATGTATTGTGAAGATCAGACTTTGATAGATCCCTGTTCTTTAAATAAAACAGGGTGCCCACTCACACCTGATTGTCATTCCATTAATTGAAATCCACCTGAGACTAATTTCACCTTCAAATTAACTGCTAATCCTAGAGGTTCACATACTTTTACCACCCACAGATATGTAATATTGGATCATTTTCCTCAATAAATAAATGACCAAGTATAATATTTTTGTCTCATTTGTTTAACTGGGTTCTTTTTATCTACTTTTAGGGCTTGTGTGAAAATCTGATGTTTTAGGTCATATTTATGCAGAAATATAGAAAATTCTAAAGGGTTCACAAACTTTCAAGCACCACTGTATGTTTCAGGTGCTTTAGAATAGCCTTTTTGTAGCTTTTTATATGACATTACAGACATTTAGCAGACACTCTTATCCAGAGCGACATAACATATCCAGCATAGCCTCCAGAGGTGGACAGTAACAAAGTACATTTACTTGAGTACTGTACTTAAGTACACTTTGAGTATCTGTACTTGAGTATATATTTTTTTAAACTTCACTACATTTGAAAGGCAAATATCGTACTTTTTACTCCACTACATTTCTATCAAGGTCCTCGTTACTCATTACTATAAAGCAGCTTTGAAAGTAGATGTTTTTTTTTCTCCTTTTCTTTTATAAAACGTGATTGTTTTTTCCCCCCAGGTGACACTGAGACAGTCTATCAGTAATCACTACGGTCATGTCAAGTCCATAGACTGTATAAAATCAAGTTCAGTGATTTCTCAGCAGCATTATTTGAACTCGATCAGTTGATGGCAGAATGGAAGGAGGCGGTTCTTCTGGGGAATGCACACACTCATGGCCATACCAAGAACCCATATTTCAGTTTTCGGAAAGGATTAAAGATTCGGTAAGTTTTAAATGTTTGCTGAAAACGAACCACATCGCGGCCTACAAAAACTCGCCATCCAACCTGCAGAAGCATATTGAGGGATATAAACGTTTTATTCCAAGAGAAAGCTTGCAGTGAAGTTGTCTGTACTTTTAGAGCTAGCGATAACGTTGCAATAGCAATACGGTCTGGTTAGTCAAATGACTTTCTATGGATTTGTCCGCCAAGTTGCCATCGCCTTGTCCACGGCTAACGTTAACACATAGCTAGTTAATTTGGACACTGTTAGTTAGCATGTAAAAACAGTTATGCTAACATGAATAGCGTTAACTTATCTGAACTCCTTTCAGAAATATATTTTAGCATAATTATTTTCTGAGCAAGCTGCATTTACAGCTATTCCACTGTCTTCATGATTAACATACACATAGTACATGCGTGTACACATTGCCACAGCTGTGTCAAAGCACTACCATGCTGCTTTGTTGGGGGTGGGTAAGCGTGTTAAAATTAAAAAAAATAAAAATAAAAAAAAAAGAGAAAAATGACAGTGGCTTTTTTTTTTTGGTCAGTTCAGTTGCTTTTCATTTTGTAACATTCTACCAGGCGTTTATTCTATAGGTTCTACAAACTAGTCAGTAAATCCAGTAGGTTGCTTCAGAGGCATTGTCAGCATTGTGGCAATAATACAACAATGCGTTGACAAAAAAAAAAGTACTTTTAATACTTAAGTATTTTTAAAAGCAAGTACTTCAGTACTTAAGTTAAAGTAAAAATTCGACAGGAGAGCTTTCACTTGTATCGGAGTAACATTTGACCAGTGGGATCTGTACTTTGACTTAAGTAATGAACTTGGGTACTTTGTCCACCTCTGATAGCCTGGGGAGCAGTTGGGGGTTAGCTGCCTTGCTCAAGGGCACTTCAAGCCATTCCTGCTGGTCCAGGGAATTGAACGAGCATACCTTTTGGTCCCAAAGCTGCTTCTCTAACAATTAGGCCATGGCTTCCTCATTTTAAAATGATTTATGTGTGACTGCAAATAATACAAAATAATCCATTAAAAAAAACAGATTCCAGGTTTATTGCATAAAAATACTGTAGTTTGCAAAATAAACAATAATATCCCTCTCACACTTTAACTATTTACAAAAGGCAAAAAGTCCAGACCAGCAGCATCTAATTTCTTTCCTGCTTCAACAATTAAAGACCGAGTGAGACACACGTAAGATTCATACAGTGAGATAAGTGCAGCCTGGCCTCCACAGTACAATCAGTTCAATCTTCTTTACATCTTCTGTTTAAAAAATACAAAATTAACAGAATTATAATTTCTTAGGACAAAAAACACATTAAGTAGCTTGCTCAAGGTCATCATGGTGCTTCAAGACAGTAACAAACAGATCATTTCTGTATCAGTAGTGCACAGCTACTGCTACTGCCAAACCAACTGGAGTTACAAAATTCTTCGTTACTGGCTGGAAATTCAGGGTAGATTTCTAGCCCTTTAACTGTAGAACACTGGTTCTTAACCCATGTTCAACCTCCAGACACTCATCTCGGTTTAGCACATGAAAGAGGACTTGAGGAATCGGCATCTAAAGTGTCTCAGCCTTAATTCATTATCAATGCATTGACTGGATAATCATTTTGCATTTGTCCATGTGTTAAAATGAACTTGCTGACTCCGTTTAAATAGATTTGTTCAGGTGCATGGCATTGGTTCAGCTGTGCCGAGTCTCTCATGGTCAGTGCAATTAGAAGTGTGTCAATCCTCAGCACAATCCTGGGCCACAGCACACAGAACCTGCACTGCAGCGCCCACTGCTTACACTTGGGGAGGTGTGTGGAACTTCCTGGGCTGGTGTGCTGCCCTAATAGGGGGCGCCATGGGACGTCTAGATAAAAGAGAGAAAATGTCAAATCCTTTTTTTTTTTGCTGTATTTTCAACATTCACTGTTCTGATCTATTAACATTTACAAGGCAAATTACCCAGGGTCCACTTTAAACAAATGATCAAATTGCGCTTCTTAACTTGCCTTCATACAGGAATATATTTTTGTAAGCCTCCTGCAACACATAGGTAGGCTGCATTTCAAATGGCTTCCTGTTCACTATATACTCAGTATCACTCGCAATCCACTTTAACAGGAATACCTATACACCTGCACATGGGCGCCGCCAGGGGGGGAAGGGTTAGAACAATTCTAGGGGCCCAGCACTGCCATGGGGCCCTTTAAGGGGCTGATAATATGCTTTTGATGATTTTAATAAGACTTTTGAAATAACAACAATGCAATATTCCATCTGGTAAAATGAGCTAATTGAACAAGGTTGTCTATTTCTTGAGTTCTTCAACATAGTCATTTAACCCTCCCCCTTTTGCGAAATGGTACGGTCCAGTTCTGGTAGAAGCGCGATGCGTTAAATCTGTGCTGATCAGTGCAACGCTACTTGCTGCTGTGTTGCGGTGCAGCAGCCAGCCAGCCAGCAGTGGAGTGCGTACAGTCTATGATCGCTAAATATGAAGCGTGGCTGTCAAAAACGTAAAGAAAGGCAGCTGAAAGCTGAGAGGGACTGGAGAGGCAGGCAACTGGTCACTCAGTTTTTCCCAAAGAAAGGTAGCTATCGCTCACATGTGTGTTCAAAATATTAGCGAATGGTAAATGAACAGTATGAACGTGGTTGGATTAGCCTATCAAGAGAACACTTTTACAGTTTGTACAGTGACATTTTTTCCATTTTAATAACTGAACTGACTTGTGATAAACAAGATGAAATATTACGTTATGCTGGTGCTAATAACTAGTGCTAATAACCAATTTCATAACTAATGGGGTGCCCTAAATATGCACAGATTCAGCCTCAGGGGGACTGCCGCCCTACCAAACCACTGAACCCCCCTTTGGAGAAGGAGGTAAGCAGCAATACAACCCATAAATGCTTTAGGATTGAAGTTTTTAATGAGCGAGCGCCATATACAGTTTGCTAGATTAAAGTGTTGCTAATGTAACAGACGTTGCGTTGTGTTGTTCACCAGTCTTTTTATTCTGAAGAAATGACACACAAATACACTGCTGAGGACGGGCTGCAAACGTCCAGTGGCATTGGCGCTTACATTTCCAAAACGAACTGAAAGAGGCCAGCGCCTCGTTCCCATAACTACCTGCACTCTTAAAGGGCCAGCGCAGAATTTCCCCACCACTACACACAATGGCAAGTGGAAAAAAAAATAAACACGTTACACTAATAACGGACAACAGTCAAGTGTTTGACATGGTTACGTGTGTGGAATGTTCACACGTTCTAAACCATTGGTTTCAACCATTGGTTAATACATAAAATGTAATAAAGTCACAAACTCAAGGTCCATGGGCTATCAAAAGTCAAATAATGACAATAGTGCAATTGTGACGAGGGTGGGCAAAGTTGGGGGGCCCAAAATTCTAATCTTTCATGGGGCCCAACATTTTTGGCGGCGCCCCTGCACCTGCATGTTCATGCAGTTATCTAATCAGCTAATCACGTGGCAGCATAAATTCATGCAGATACAGGTCAAAAGCTTCAGCTAATATTCACATCAACCATCAGAATGGGGAAAAAGCATGGCCTCAGTGACTTTAACCATGGTTGTTGGTGCCAGATGGGCTGGTTTGAGTATTTCAAATATTACTGATCTCCTAGGATTTTCATACATAGCAGTCTCTAGAGTTTACACAGAATGACTTGAAAATTTGATTTACTGTAAACCAAATCATCACTCTTTACAACCATGGTGAGCAAAAAAAAAAAAAAAAAAAGGCATCTCAGACTGCACAACACATCAAAAGTTGAGCTGGATGGACTACAACAAAAAGACCACCACATCAGGTTCCACTACTGGCAGCCAAGAACATGAATCAGAGACTAACACAGGTACAAACTCACCCAAACAGGACAGTAGAAGACTGGAAAAAGACCAGGTGGCTTCCACCCCCAATGTTCAGTTTGCATGAGTCTGTACCCATAATAGCCTCAGATTCATGTTCTTGGCTGACAGGAGCAGAACCCGATGTGGTCTTCTGCTGTTGCAGTCCTTCCACCTCAACATTCATTGTTTCGCACATGCCGAGTTGCTTTTCTGCTCCCCACAGTTGTAAAGAGTGATGAGTTACTATAGACTTCCTGTAAACTTGAACCAATCTGACCATTTTCCTCTGATCTCTCTCATCAACAAGACATTTCCACCCACAGAGCTGTTGCTCACTGGTTGTTGTTTTTTTTTTTTGTCACACCATCACTGTGCATTGAAGATGCACTGAAGAAACTCTAGGAGTTGAATGATGATGATGCTTTAGATCAAAGAGAATGAAAGCATCGACTCAAACGTCTGACAAGAAAACCTGATGATAAAAGGAAGATGATGGCGTCGATGACCGTGTTGTGTGTGAAAATCCCAGGAAATCAGCAGCTTCTGAAATACACAAAACTAGCCCTTCTGGTACCAACAATGCCATGGTTAAAACCGCAGGAGATCACACTTTTCTTCATTCTGATGTGAATATTAACTGAAGTACTTTGCCTGTGTCTGCATAGCATTTTGCATCGCGCTGCTACCACAGGACTACATGCATGTGTTCCTAATAAAGTGAACGGTGTGTGTATTGTGCATCATAAGCACTGTAAAGCCATACTTTTGGTTTTACGTGGGGGCGTCACCTCCCCCCCCCCTTTTCTCTGTAATTTGAACATACTATATCACTGAAAATACGCAAAAATCCCATTATGGCATATTTCGCGGCTGCATCCAGCAGCATTGGGCATTTAACCATGAAAGAAGTACAGAAGGAACAATACAGGATCTTAAATATTTTTCCTTTTCAATACTATAGAGTGGATATAAAAAGTGTACACACCCTGTTAAAATAACCGGAGACCACAATAAATAATTTCTAAACTTTTCCCATCTTTAATGTGACCTATAACCTGTACAATTCAATTGGAAAACAAAAATCTGTTAGGGGGAAAAACAAACAAAAACAATCTGGTTGCGCAAGTGTGCACACCCTTAAACTAATACTTTGTTGAAGCACCTTTTGATTTAATTACAGCATTCAGTCTTTTTGGGTCGGAGTCTATCGACCTGCCACATCTAGACTTGGCAATATTTGCCCACTCTTCCTTGCAAAAGCGCTTCAGATCTGTCAGATTGCGAGGGCATCTCTTATGCACAGCCCTCTTCAGGTCACCCCATAGATTTTCAATTGGATTTAGGTCTGGACTCTGGCTGGACCGTTCCAAAATATTCTTGGGGTCATTGTCATGCTGAAAGATGAAATTCCTCTTCAGCTTTCTAGCAGACACCTGAAGGTTTTGGGCCAAAACTGACTGGTATTTAGAACTGTTCATAATTCGCTCCACCTTGACTAAAGCCCCTGTTCCAGCTGAAGAAAAACAACCCCAAAACATGATGCTGCCACCACCATGCTTCACCGTGGGTATGGGGTTCTTTTGGTGATGCGCAGTGTTGTTTTTGCACCAAACATACCTTTTGGAATTGTGGCCAAAATGTTCAACCTTGGTTTTGTCAAGCCATAACATGTTTTCCCACATGCTTTTGGGAGAGTTGATGTATTTTTTTTTTGTGCAAAATTTAGCCGGGCCTGGATGTTTTTCTTTGTAAGAAAAGGCTTCCGTCTTGCGACCCTACGTCATAGTCCAGACATGTGGAGAATACGGGAGATTATTGTTACATGTAGTCCACAACCAGTACTTGCCAGAAATTCCTGCAGCTCCTTCAGTGTTGCTGTCGGCCTCTCAGCAGCCTCCCGGACCAGTTTTCGTCTTGTCTTTTCATCAATTTTGGACGGACGTCCAGTTTTGGAAATGTCACTGTTGTCACATATTTTCTCCACTTCTTGATGACCGTCTTCACTGTGCTCAATGGTATATCTAATGTCGTGGAAATGTTTTTGTCCCCTTCTCCTGACTGATGCCTTTCAACAATGAGATCCCTTTGACGCTTTGTAAGCTCTCTGTGAACGCTGGCTTTTGCTGGAGGATGGAACTGAGGAAATGTCTGAACTTTATTTGGGGTTAATCAGAGTCAGTTTAATTGATGGCAGGTGTGAACCCCAAAAAGACTGAACGCTGTAATTAAATCAAAAGGTGCTTCAACAAAGTATTAGTTGAAGGGTGTGCACACTTATGCAACCAGATTATTGTACGTTTTTTTGTGTGTTTTTTCCCCCTAACAGATTTGTTTGTTTTTCCAATTGAATTGTACAGGTTATAGGTCATATTAAAAGGTGGGAAAATTATTTATCACGGTCTCAGGTTTTTCTGATGTAAAAAAAAAAAAATTTATCATTTTAACGGGGTGTGTACACTTTTTATATCCACTGTACAAGTTTCCTTTAAAATATTAGAATAAATATGATGAAAATAAAAAAAACTAAAGTGAATCCAATAGTATTAAACTGTATAAATGAAATAGTATTAAAACTGGAAAATGTATTCTTACAGTCCTAACATACACATTAACTCTGAATGCTTTCAATTACACAAGTCATTTTGAATGCTTGGTGGCACTGTTCAACAAAATTGATAACGAGGGGCAAAACATCTTCGTGATTATACCACAAAACCAGTAGCCCTCACATACTACAGCTCAATGAACGGACACAAACTCTACTAGTACGCGCACCTTGCAGGAACAGCAGCAGAAGGGCTGAAGCTGGCAGAAGCAGCTGCAGAAGCTGTGTGGTGTCCTGATGGCTCACAGGGGGGCAGTAGCAGCAGAGGAGCAGGGTAACCAGAGGGGTCTGCAGGTAAAGGTTTCCTGGGAACTGGAGGTCTGGGGGGAATCTGCTTCTGGCTCTGAAAGAGGAGGAGTGAATATAAGAATCCAATATTCTGTTCATGGACGATAAAAAGAAGACTAGCGCAGAGCCTGAGGACCGTCTCTCTGCAGGCCTGCAGCGGATGGTACCTGTCTGTCAGACAGGACAGGGTCGGGGGGGAGAGGCTTGCTTGGTGCAGCCGGTCGCGTCACCTTCAACTGAAGATCCATTGAAAGACGCAGGAGTTTAACAGAGGAAAATAAATAAATAACGGATGAAACAAAATACCTCCACTCACAACCACCACTTTATTCTCATGTCACAACACTTCTCCATCCCAAATCAAAATCACACAGACTCACAGGCCATGCATTAATTTCTGCAGTCCTGGACACCAACGCATTCTCTTGATTAAGTTAAGCATGTAAGCTCCGTTACGTTATTTTTCAACCACATGGCATGTAAAAGGTGACAGAGTAAGATTTAAGGTTTCAACAGGCATTCCAAATAACCTTAATCCCAGATGACGGGTGATAAGTGAAAAGATGATAAAAAGAAACGACACCTTAAGGAAAATCTACTTGTGGTTGCATGGTGTCCTTTTTTTCCCTTTTCCTACTTACTCGGTCTCCCTTCACAGTAAACAAAAACAATTAAAATCATATGGACGACAACCAGCAGCAAATTAATGCTCCCTTAAAGCAGGGTTTCTCACCTTGAGCTCACAATCCAAATAAATAAATAAATCATTGTGTTCAATAAGGTCTTTTAAGAAGACAGTAGAAAGCTGCCTTATGTTGCTGCTGAGAAACCCAGCCTTAAACAATCTGATTCATACCCAGCATCCCAAAATAGTAATCTAGCTACAGCAACGCAAGCACTGGCACACAGAACTCAGGCACAAGCTACACAACACTGGAGCACAGGCTCGAGACGGAAAGCAGGCGACATGATTGATATCGTCAAGTGAGGAGATGAGGACTCGCTGCTGTGCTAGACGAAGCACGGGAACAGGTGCTCATGCGTGGCTGTAACCCGTCTCTACCTTTCGCTGCGTCTTGCTCTCTGAAGGGGCGGGATCAGGAGGGAGGGGCTTGTTGGGAGGGGCAGGCCGTTGCCCTGCCGACTGCGGCAGCAGAGGAAGTGTTAAGCAAATACACTATTAGTAGTAACTGAATATAATATGGATCAGTTCACAACAGGAATCCAGAAATATGAGAAAATTAACTGAAATTAAAAAAAAAAAAATAAAGCTACACCTTTTGAAACAAATACAGTAAGGTATTTTTACTTAAGAGAAATTATCATTGCACATCATAAAGCGCCATAGAGTGCTTAATCAGTATACAGTATATGGAGGCCCTGGACTGTGAATAAGAGTAAGATCCTATAGGTGTAGTCCTGTCTTTCTCCAGTAATCTCTCTAGAGAAGGACAGTTTACCTGGACAGGCTGTTTAGAGACAGGATCAGGTGGAAGAGGTTTAGTAGGAGGAGCAGGCCTGGTCTGAGCCTAACCACATACACACCGACAGAGAGAGAGAGAGAGAGAGAGAGAGAGAGAGAGAGAGAGAGAGAGAGGCAGACAGCAGATGCACACATGATGTTTAAACACCGAGTGTCAATAGGTTTCAGTTATAAGCAAGTGAGTTAGAAAAAGCAACATATTGGTTTTTATGTTGAACCAGCAGTGCTTTGGAGAGAAGTGAAAATGTGAAAGCTGCTTCATTTCCCATCAAAGACAGCTGTGTAGTGTGAGATATGAGGTATTTACAATTCCTATAAAAGCTATTCATGCTCAGTCTATGGTGCCAGATGCTCCGTGTAGCTCTAAAAGGAAAACAAATACAAGCAGGAAACAGGTGATGTAGTGTTACCTCAGCCTTAGTTTAATAAACAGTCCATTAATGAGTCACTACAGTCTGTTGTCTTTTATTCTATCCACATTCACTGGATATGAGCAATCGCACACTCTGACTGGCTACTCTACTACTAGGCTATCAGCTCATATACTGCGAGTAGAGAAAAATAAAATGGCGGCGCGTGTTGCTGAACCAACCGAGGATGAAATAAAAACTCTACTCAAAAATAAAACAATAATACAATATATGGATTATAGTATTTGATGGGGGGCGGCACGGTGGTATAGTGGTTAGCGCTGTCACCTCACAGCAAGAAGGTCCGGGTTCGAGCCCCGTGGCCGGCGAGGGCCTTTCTGTGCGGAGTTTGCATGTTCTCCCCGTGTCCGCGTGGGTTTCCTCCGGGTGCTCCGGTTTCCCCCACAGTCCAAAGACATGCAGGTTAGGTTAACTGGTGACTCTAAATTGAGCGTAGGTGTGAATGTGAGTGTGAATGGTTGTCTGTGTCTATGTGTCAGTCCTGTGATGACCTGGCGACTTGTCCAGGGTGTACCCCGCCTTTCACCCGTAGTCAGCTGGGATAGGCTCCAGCTTGCCTGCGACCCTGTAGAACAGGATAAAGCGGCTACAGATAATGAGATGAGATGAGTATTTGATGGTAAGAATGCATCTCCCCCCCCCAGAATTATTATAGCATTTTTTCACAAATTGCTACCGTCATTTCACTGGTTTTGTTTACATTCTAAGCGGAAATTATTTTTTCTGACGTTTTGTATAAAATCATGTCAAATTTGAAAAAAAAAAAGCTTGAAGAACAGTCCTTTAACAGTTTTTCCACTCAATCTCATCGTACATGGCTTATCAGCTCGTGTACGACTCAATTTTGTGGAAAAACTTAAATAGTCAGTGTGTGGGACAAGTACAGTATGAGATCCTAGAAGTATCACAGCTGTTACAAAATCTGAGTGGGTTAGATGCATCAATGTTGAGATGCTCTGCAAAACCAGTCTCTGTTTAGTTATTCAGATAGCAGTTCGGTTGAAAGGACTCTACAACAGAATTAGGCAAAAAGGAAAAATATCTAATTTAACCAGCTGAGGCTGATTGTCTTCTTCCAAGAATATGAAGACCGGTCACACATTTATGCAAACAAACTTGGGCATAAATACACAAACTTTATTTGCATTAAAACCAGAATTGAAGCCAATTTATATTTCAAGTTAAAGGGATAGTTCGGGATTTTTGACATGAATCTGTATGGCATCCCCATCAATAGTGTTGTGCAAACACACTGACTGACCCCTGACAGCATCCTGGGAGTCCAGTTCTTGTCCAGTTTTGGTCCAGACGAAAGTAGTCCGGCAAGTTTGTTGGGGTCACGAAAGTAAAACGTTTTTCGTCTCAAAACAGTACGTGTTCAAAAGAGTGATATATTTGCATCACAAAACCGTTGCCAAATAAAAAGTCAGACCTCGAAATCGCTTGGCACTATTTTCTCTCCCTTCTTATCACTGCACGCTGTCATGTTGACATCTACGCAGGAATCAACACCTTTCCCATTGTTTGGCAGTGATTAGGAGTTCAGATCAGCGGCGCTAACAAGCTAATTTGAGAGCAAGAACAGCGACAAATTTATCACCTTCTATAACCTATACAATAATATATTTGTGAAAATGGTGCGCACTTGTGACTATCCAGGCTGTAGCAACAAAGATGTGGCTGAATCTCCGCACACATTTCACCGTCGTAGTCAGACATGTTGTCGCTAACTTTGCTAGCAGTAAACAATGTAGTGATGTGTCGGTTGCGAACGATCCGGTTCAAAGAGCCGGCTCTTTGAAGTGAACGACGGGAACCGGCTCTTCGGTGGGAGCCGAGTTGGGGAGCCGAATTAGTTTTTTTGTCCTTAGGTGCCTCAGAGAGAGAGAGTTCAGCTCAGCTGAAGGATGATTGTCTATTTGACAACCATGATCATTGTTTTGTTGCCGTGAATTCCTAAAGCTCATGATATAAATTGTCGCTCATAAATTGACAGGTTCGGTCGGCAACCGCCTTGGCATGGCCAGATTAATCTGCGGTATACAACGAGACAGCAGTCATTATAACAAGAGCATATTTGCTGTTCCAGCGGCTTCTCATTACTGGTGGAGCAGAGTGCGGCACTTTTTTTCTCTTTTGACATGCGCTCAAGGTGCCACATATTTTGTTGCACATTGTTCTGTGTTTGTTAAAATAATTTCCAACTTTGCTTCATAGTTTCTTAGGCCTGATTTATACTTCATAATTTATTTTGTGGCATTTTGTTCAAGGTCGAGTGTGAAATAAAGCCATAAAGGATAAACAGTTGATGTCTTCTGTGTATTTTATATTGGTAATATAACACAGTTTTGCATTATGTTTGTGAGAAAATAATTTATTAATTGGTAAGTAAGTTTTATTTCTATAGCTAGAACATTGTTACACTGCTATACTTTACAAAGCTTTACAATGGCTACAAAAACTAAAAAATAAAATGGAAAACATCCTATTGATAAAATATAAATAATAATGTAATTAATTAACTAGTTAATTGCAGCAATTAAATAAAAAATAAAACCTCAGGAGCCGTTTGGGAGCCGAAAGAGCCGGCTCCTTATAGTAAGAAGAGCCAAAAGAGCCGGCTCCCGAAAAAGAGCCGAAATTCCCATCACTAAAACAATGAATGAAGCAGCCGTGGCTGTCACCTGGCGGCAGCGCGCAGTGATAAGAAGGGAGAGAAAATAGTGCCAAGCGATTTCGAGGTCTGACTTTTTATTTGGCAACGGTTTTGTGATGCAAATATATCACCCTTTTGAACACATACTGTTTTGAGACGAAAAAAGTTTTACTTTCGTGACCCCAACAAACTTGCCGGACTACTTTCGTCTGGACCAAAACTGGACTCCCAGGATGCTGTCAGGGGTCAGTCAGTGTGTTTGCACGACACTATTGATGGGGATGCCATACAGATTCATGTCAAAAATCCCAAACTATCCTTTTAAATCTGACTATATCACTCCCTTAGAAGACTGAATAATGACTGGACCATTTTTGCTTTCTCAAAAAGAAAAACAGTTTGTGTTTTGTATTCAGGGGTCACAACTGACCTCAGGTTGCTTTTTGCTCTTTTCAAACAGAGTGGAGAGAGAAGAGACGACACCTTGTACCTTACTAATGGCTCGTGTGAGTGGGATGTCATTCAGCGGGGTCCACTGGTACCTCAGCGGGAAGATCTGCTCTCCATTATGTGCGTTCACTCGCTCCGTGGCAGGGGTTCTGGGATCAACACACACAGTCCGAGCTAGTCACTCTACAGCAAGTGAAAATGAACACTATAGCTAAGGTCACTGCCCTGTTACAAGGCTTGTAGCTGAATCAAAATGACATGATTTTGAATGAATTGTGTTTCAACACAAACGTCTAGAAACCTTTAATAATAATAATAAATTATTATTACACAAGAGACTGCAAAAATCAGTCTAGCAGCACATCCTGCACTATAGCCATCATACTGCTGACTTTTTTTTCCCAGAACAAATTTCACATAAAGGCACACAATATCTACGTGTAATACACTACACTACATACACATATGTGCAGTAAAGTTCAACATATTCAACATTACTGCACATATTTCTCAAATACCTCTCAAAGTGTTCCTCTGGAGGGTTCATGCAATATTCAGTATGAGGAACAGAGACATTACTGTGTTATGGGCAAGACAAAAAAATTGGGAGTCAAAAAGGTTTCCTTGTTAGTCAAAGCAAATATGAAAGCATCAGTTCCTTAAAGTGCTGATGACACGTTTTTGACATCTTTGGCGATGTTTTATAACATAAAAAGTCATTCCCGATGATCCATATATTAATTCACAAAGGCGCCTATTTTACAAGTTATGATAAAAAATGCGGCTATTTGGGCAAATTTGACGGGGCTGCAGCACCCAGGAGACGAAGGAGGAGGAGGAGCTATATGACGTCAGCGAAAGAATCTTCCTCCTCACTTACCAGTTTGTTATTGATGCGGCAGGTGTTCAGTTTATCATTATTAGTATTTTTATTAGACACATACACACATATATATATATATATATACACATATATATATATATATATATATATATATATATATATATATATACACACACACATACACATATATATATATATATATATATATATATATATATATATATATATATATATATATATACACACACATATATATATATATATATATATATATATATATATATATATATATATATATATATAATGTTATTATGCCTTCGCATTGTGCTCCAAAACCCACAAGGATGGGGTAAGTTTATTCAAGTTTCCCAGAGATCCCGAGCTGCATGCGAAGTGGGTGAAGCAAGTCAGGCGCACTCGTGACAAGTGGGAGCCCTCACCAACATCTGTCCTGTGCTCTGAACACTTCGATTTGGATTGTTTTGACACCCTTCCCAGCTTAAAAGAATCTCTTGGGTGTTCAGTTCAGCACAAACGTGTGTTACTACCATCAGCAGTGCCTACAGTATTCCAGAGGGGGTCTACTAGTAGCTATGCCGGATCCAGCAGTCGCCTGGGACAAGGCGACTCCTCCAAAGACAGTCCTCCTGTCAGAACATGTGTTGAGAAACGACATAAGATAAAGGTACGTAGAGCTATAGAGTGCTCTGACATGACGCTAAAAATAGTAACACTGCGGTCTGCGCGGCCATCTTGGAAGTGACTCACTCCAGAGCGCTGATAGAGTACACATCATAGAGTACACATCATAGAGTACACATTCATGATAATCATAAATGTAATCATAAAGTCGGCGTGATATCAGTCATGTATTTGCTTGTGAAAGCTTGCGGCTTTCATGTAACTGCCGCCTAGCAACGAGAGGCAAAGGGTAAAGAGGGTAGGCTATCATAGATTCTATTCGGAAGAGATCAACACATGATTGCTTAAAAATTAAGTATTTTAACAAGTTGCATCTGTTTTGTGATTATCATGACACTTGTGTGTTATATAGAACTGTATGTCTTATCAGCACATCGAGGATCTTCCACCGGAGGCTTTAGCAAGTACTCGTAGCAACACTACACTTTACCCTTTGCCATGCGTTGTTAGGGAACGGTAGCAAGTACCCCGATGACCGACTTCAAGAATATGTAGAAAAAAAATTTAAAAATTATACTTTCCAAAAGTCATTTGAGCTTGGTGTATTGCATTTCCATTTATATTGTAGGTTCTTGCTGATGTTTTTGCGGAGTATGACGCAGCTGCTGAATCAGAAGCTGCAGAGTTTGTATGCACTAGTTGTGAACATTCACATTATTATCAATCTCATTTATTTAAAATCAGATAAAATCATGCCATCATGATCACTGCTTAAAGTACCAGTATTTGGTTGTTGAAGAGCTAGCACTAGAGAGTTCACCGGCGTTTTCATGCGCCATTTCCATTGAGTAGAACCAGAGTAGAACAGCCAGTGAACCGCAGCGTGTTCTTCCGCTGACGTCACAGCATGGCCACGAGCCACGGACCCAGTTTTCTTGCGCTGTGCAATTAAAAGTTGGATATTCGCGTAACAACAGCTTCTTTTCACGTAATTATAACAGAAATCTAACATGTTTGCCATGTTGTATAGTTTATTTAAGAAATTGCATAGAGTCATGTTCGTGTCATCAGCACTTTAAGACATATCCATCATATCAAGACAGCATCCATCTCTCTCTCTCGCCCTCTCTCTCTCTCTGTGTGTGTGTGTCTCTCTCACCGGCTGGGCTGTCTGGCCTTGCTGAAGGGTGTGTTGTTGAAACATAAGAACCTTCGGCGGCAGCGAGGGAAGCGGAGTGCCAGGAACAGGAGTATCACCGGCAGCACAAACAAAAAGATCACTAGCAGAGCCACACGAATGGGATTGGAATCTACAAACAAACGTATATAAATACATTAGTATACTAGTGTGTGTAGAGAGAGGTCAATATACAGTTTACGCAAAGCAAACAAGTAGGCATGCATTATTAGCAGACACCTCTGGGCTGGCGCGCAGGGCCGCTGTCCACACTGCCTCCGGTTCCTGAGTATTTACAGTCAGGTGGAGCCCAGCCCACATCACAGTGGCAATTCTTATTGCTGTTACACACCTACACATACAGAGACAAAAGTGACGGAAGGTGAATTGATAGTTTGTTGGTACCTACTTGATATATTTGTTGCTGTCTTTTGTGAGCAATTGTGTCTTTATTTAACTCTGTCCTTATTCTATTATATTCCATATTACATTTAAATTAGTGCTGTCAAGCGATTAAAATATTTAATCGCGATTAATGTCGCGACTGTCATAGTTAACTTGCGATTAATCGCACATTTTTGTCACATGAAAAACCACTGTAACTCTCTTATCAGCATAAAAAAGTGAATGGGCTTGCTTTGTACCAATTTTTTTTTTTTTATTGCAGAGCATAACACGTCTTGTCACAGCCACTGCAAAGTCGGGCTGGAGCAGCCGATGGGAAAACGAAACCTAAGCCGAGCACCGTGGCTCTTCGTCCCGAGGCGCGGGGCTAGCACGCCCTGCCCGCACTGGTTCTTTGAGGGGAGGGCAGAGGACTCTGGCTGTGCGGGGCATGGCATTACAGTCTAGCTGCTATCGTTTTTCTAAGCAAAGTCTCTGTTCCAAGTTCCTGGCAGTTTCAAAAGCTTATGAAAAACCTACATCATGTCACAGAGCGTTAATCTCGCGATAAAAAAATTATCGCCGTTAAAATTGAGTCAAGTTAACGCGATAATAACGCGACATTTTTGACAGCACTAATTTAAATATATTGGCTGGCTTTGAGTGGTAGATCAGATATATTCCATTCAGCTAGCATGATACTGAACGAGTCGAAGACGAGTTCAGTATCATGCTAGATAAATGGAATATAGCAGACATAGGATGAAAAAAAGCCATTATTATTATTATTATTATTATTCATACACATTCCTTTTGCGTGTTCAACACGTCTTTCTCTTCCAAAACCTTCCGTATTTAACAAAGCAAACCTAGCGGCCATGTTTGTTTACAAATTTTCACAGTCGCTCGCTAGCGCAGAAGTTTTACATCTCAGATATGTGCCATCATGTTGTCTTGACAACCATGCAATAGCGTAAACCATATTCGATGCTCATTCTCCACTGGGTAGAGTGACGTAATACATGTAGGATAAGCGATATGCTAACAATATTGCATGCTATCAAACCAAACAAATGGAACCTCCTAGAAGGGAATCGAATGCATGTTTGTATTCCATCGAAGAAAAATGTCCTGTATGTACACACACACACACACACACACCTATATTTTACTCTATACTTGAGTTGCTGCAACACCTGAATTTCCCCTCATGGGGCTCAATAAAGGAATCTCTTATCTTATATCAAGCCGCTATCACGATTATAGTTTTAGCTAAGTATACACACACACGTTAAATATTAGTTAGATAAAGTGACCAAACTTAAGTGACCCTCTTTGGCATGGCTATATGAAGTCAAAAGTGTAAGATCTACAGTAACATGCATCTTGCTAGTTTCTTTGTTTCAGGATTTTGCTTACATTTTCCAACCCAGAAATTAAACTCTTCGTCCAGCACATTTTCTCTACAAAAAAAAAAAAAACCCACCTCACAAGGCATACACTATATTGCCAAAAGTAATCGCTCACCTGCCTTGACTCACATATGAGCTTAAGTGACATCCCATTCCTAATCCATAGGGTTCAATATGACGTCGGGCCACCCTTTGCAGCTAGAACAGCTTCAACTCTTCTGGGAAGGCTGTCCACAAGGTTTAGGAGTGTGTTTATGGGAATTTTTGACCATTCTTCCAGAAGCGCATTTGTGAGATCACACACTGATGTTGGACGAGAAGGCCTGGCTCTCAGTCTCCGCTCTAATTCATCCCAAAGGTGTTCTATCGGGTTGAGGTCAGGACTCTGTGCAGACCAGTCAAGTTCATCCAACCCAGACTGTCATCCATGTCTTTATGGACCTTGCTTTGTGCGCTGGTGCACAGTCATGTTGGAAGAGGAAGGGGCCAGCTCCAAACTGTAAAAACAGTCTGCATGCCTAGGTGCTTGATTTTATACACCTGTGGCCATGGAAGTGATTGGAACACCTGATTCCGATAATTTGGATGGGTGAGCAAATACTTTTGGCAATATAGTGTATGTGGACTTTTAACAGTAAAGATGGAGCTCATTGGGAGAAAGTCAAAGGCATCACAATTAGGATTTTGCTTGCAGGCACTAAAGGGACTCCAAAAATTACAAACTGTTCCTTAGAAAGCAGTTCTTCGTATTTGGAACAAGACTGGGCGATTAGGAAAGCTAGTGAATGGTATATTCACAGTGCCAAATGTTAATCAGATGTACAAATTCGATTTTAATGCACTATTTATGAAGTAGCGTAACTTCAAAAGATGCACCACTGATTATGGAAAGATTCCTTAAATTATTATTTTTTTTTTAAAAAAAGCACACTGGAACATTTTTTCCAAAGAAAAGAAAGCAGAGCTGAAGGTGAGAACATCTCACCCCATGGCCGTTGCATTTCCCACGGCACTCCTCAACACCGAGGATGGACACATCCTTACAGCGCTGGTCTAAACACACCTAGAGAGAAAGAATATATAGATATTACAATAAACATTACTGCACTGCCAGTATAGAATAGATATTTTACTAAATGAAAAGGGAAAAACCATCCATCACTGCCAATAGGTGCCTTATTAAACTAAAATAATTCAAACAAGCTACAAATTGCATTTTAAGACAGACAACTGTTCAATCTATTTGCACAGATTTGACCAAAATGTCTCTACAGTAAACATGAAGTTTACTAGCAATGAAGTATTGGTATACAAATACAGGCAAGCACTCAAGTGTATCATACGTTATAGCGGCGTGGAGTCCCATACTTAAAAATGCATCAACCTGATTTTTGATGGCTTTGACTGTATGACGTCCAAATGTATGCATGACCGATAGGGTGCATCAGTTGCCCTCACTTTCATAAAATCTGATGCCTTTTTGTTTGGGTGTTCCTTTTCACCAATAAAGACATCCTGTCAAATTGTTTGACCATATTCAAAAGTCTAATGGTGGCACCATGAGGTTCATTTTTTGCCAAAAAACGCTTATTTTATTTTATGTTTGCGCGTAAAGTTTGAATCACAATGTTGGACTCCATTTATTGATTTCTTGTGACCCAGAGATCATGTTAAGGGATTGAGAAGCATTAATGTGATTCATAATACATGTGTATTGTTTAAAAGTAGTTGAACAATGATTCAATGAACAGCTAAAACTCAAACTGTGCTTGATAATATATTTAGAATATGTACTAAAAATGTGTATCTAAGAGATTTGGTATACTCTATAAGGTGCCATAATGTTGTTTCATGAAAAGTGATCGAAATTTTGTCATAAAAGTCATAAAATAGCAGCTTTTTCCATAACTTTGAGCTCCTGGTGCCACCATTAAACTTTAGAATTTTGTCAAAATATTTCACCCAGAGTGTTTTCTTACCAAAAGGAACATAAAAACAAAAATGCATCATGATCGGAGGAACTTTTCATTTTTAGGGGGCAACTGATGCACCCTAATGACCGATGAACATGTAGCACAACAGGGAACCCGATCATAAGTGCAAGGCAATGTATCTCAAGCACTTGACCATCAGACAACAAAATTTGTACTTTCATTTACATAAGATAGATGGGTTTTTATCCAGTGCTTATTTTTAAATAACATGGGATTATTTACGAACACATTTCACGGAAAATATTCATAACAGTTCCAGATAAAACTAGTTAAAAACAGTTCTATTAGTCCACTAGCTTGTTGGACAATTGACAGTTTTGGTCATGTAAGTGCAGGAAGAGTTTTATTGAAAAACACTGCCACAAGACAATGCAGCAATTTACTGACGTGAAATACACTATACTGTACAATTCGATAGTTCATATGCTATATTATACATACAGGACACTTTTTCCACAGAATAAAAGCATGCATTTTATTCCCTTTTAGTGGGTTTATTGATGACATGATATATCGCTTATCCTCCATGTATTACGGTACGCCACTCTCCCCAATGGACAATGAGTGTGCAAAATTGCTATAATATTGCACATTGTCAAGACAACATGACGTCACACGTCGGAGCTCATGCGAAGATCCAATGACAACTTTGCTGCTGCGTACGCGCACAATCATTTCTTCGTCGGCAGGGAAAAAGAGAAGATCCAGTGCTAGGTTTAAGCACTAAATAAATAAACTGAAACTAAAGACGTGCTGAACATCTGAAAGGCTACCAAAACTTCATTACGGTATATATTCTTCATGTATATTTACAAGAGAAAAACATACCAACGGACATCAAAAAACTGGAAAAGAGCCGTCGGAGATGCAAAACTTCCACGCTAGCGAGTGACTGAGACAGTTTGTAAACAAACATGGCCGTGAGGTTTGCTTCGTTAAAAACGAAAGATTTAGAGAGAATTTTGAAAAAGATAAAAGACACGCTGAACACCCAAAAGGCTACCAAAACTTCACTGGATATTCTCATCTCATCATCTCTAGCCACTTTATCCTGTTCTACAGGGTCGCAGGCAAGCTGGAGCCTATCCCAGCTGACTACGGGTGAAAGGCGGGGTACACCCTGGACAAGTCGCCAGGTCATCACAGGGCTGACACATAGACACCGACAACCATTCACACTCACATTCACACCTACGGTCAATTTAGAGTCACCAGTTAACCTAACCTGCATGTATTTGGACTGTGGGGGAAACCGGAGCACCCGGAGGAAACCCACGCGGACACTGGGAGAACATGCAAACTCCGCACAGAAAGGCCCTCGCCGGCCATGGGGCTCGAACCCGGACCTTCTTGCTGTGAGGCGACAGCGCTAACCACTACACCACCGTGCCGCTCACTGGATATTCTTCACGGATTTAATTTTTCGCATTAAATGTATGGAAAAGCGACACAGAGACATAAAACTTCCACGCTAGCGAGTGACCGACAGTTTGTTCACAAACATGGCCGCGAGGTTTGCTTCATTAAAAGCGGAAGATATATTTTGAAAGAGAAAGATGCACTGAACTCCCGAAAGGCTACCAAAACTCGTCTTCGACTCGTTCAATATCATGCTAGCTGAATGGAATACATCTGGACAGACCACTCAAAGCCAGCCAATATTATTTAAATAATTATTCGATGCAGGATGATTTTGTGACCTTGCAAATATTTTGCTCATATGCTCATCAGGAGCTCCGCTTTTTACCACTGCCTAAATGTCTATATGTAAATATACGTACATGTAAGTGTGTGTGTGTTTTGCGCAGCTGCAATGTGAAAACTCTGACCTTGCCAGGAGCACATGCAGTTCCCTGAGCTACCATGGCTGGGTCAGAGACATCATCACCCAGGTGAAAATATGCTCCTCGACAGGTGAATTCACTGTGGTTCAGTTTCACCGTGGTTTTCAGAATCTTTGCATTTGAGTCTATCAGCGGCCGATCACTGCCTCCCTGACACTGGATTCTACCACACTGCACATCGCTGGAAAAAGAACAAAAACACAGCATTTCTATAAACATCACTTGTAAGCATTCAGCTGAGTATTCGGTCATAATTGAATTGATCCGTCAAGAAAATCAAACCAATTTTCTTCTTTCTGTCCTTTATTGACATATCATATGCAGCAAAGCAAAGCACTTTGATTTTTTGGATTTGTAGCCATTATCTGAGTTTAGAGACTATTCTAGCAGAGTCAGGTACTTGAGGACACGTACTCATTTGAGCAGGGTATATAGGTGCCATCGGGCATCTGGCCACAGTTGCCGAACATGTCGCCTTGTTTGTTAACAGAGGAGAAGCAGACCGGAGGAGCACGGGTGGAGTCTGAGAGAACCACAATTAGAACACAGATTAGTCTTACGCTTGCACTCTAACAAACAGAAGTAATTCAGACAGGAAATAGATGAGGGCTATTTGAAATATGTAACTGTCAGTAACCTATAAACAGATGTTTGGCATATACAGTGCTGTATAAATAGTCTGAGGCACTCGATATTTTTTCGTACCAATTTTATTATTGCTGTTTGTTTGATGACTTATGGCTGCATTATTGAGTCAGTACAAAAACATTTTATATTCCCAAGCATTACATAAACAGATCTACTGGGACTTGCTTGCAAAAAAAGAAGCAAGTGAGACATTCAGAGTGTCCAGGAGAACAGTGACAGATGCTCAGTAAAACATGCCAGCTAATTTTCAACCAAAACTGTACAAATTGTACCCGAGCCTATAAGTTTGTTTGTTTTTTTCCCCCAAAAAGCAAAGTTTTCACACCAAATATTGACTTTCTTTAGGTTACTATCACACCGTCTCGTATCTTGCCACGTAAGCAGCATGTGGGTCAAACGCCAAGAAATGAGGCATAATTTATCCAGAATTAAAGTCCTGTGATTTACACGGCGCATGTGTGACGTTTCTGTGGCTTGTATGGGGTTCAAGGGACGTAAAGTTATGGTGTACTGAGGCGTATGCGTTTCGTTGGCGTGGCGTTTCGTTCTTACGTGTGACGTTGCTGGTTACGTGTTCACAGGTGGGTATAAAAGGGGGCTCCACATTGCATTCGTTGTCATTTGTCACGGTCAAGAAAGCATCATGCCAGCAAAGAAGTCAGAACCCAAGAAGGGCAAGGGAAGACATCAGCCGCATCCACCCAGCCAGCCCCGGAGCCACCTTCATCAGACACGTCAACTAAAGCGCTTGCACGGTGTAATAAGTGTTCAAGCAACGTCACTGCTGCGTAGCTTTCGTTTTTACGCCGTACATGCGACGCATCAAAGCTGCTACGCATGTGCTACGGATTTTTAAGCGCAGACTTAAAAATACGCCGCACCCCGGCGTCAGGGCTGTGTTGAAAAAAAAAATCGATTTTCCGATTCTGAATCGATTTGCATATTATTTCCTGAAGATCGATTCGTACGTCCAAAGATCGATTTTTTAATTACATTCTTCCCGGTGAACTTTAACCCCACTTGTCGCGTCATTGAATTCACGCAGTCTGGATGCACGCAGTCTGGATGCAAACGGCGCGCCTTTTGGCAGATGCCACCTTTTTCACGGCTGAATCATGCAGATCCGATTTTTTTTTTTTAAGGGGGGGGGGCGTTGGAGTGTCAGAAGAAAACAGTAAATCAGAAAGCTGCACACGTTTGCGCGAACGTGCGCAGCTTTCTGATTTACTGTTTTCTTCTCATACTTCCCATGTTTCATGGACTGTAACGGCATTTGCTTATTTAGTAATTTTAATACAGAATTTACTTTGATGAAATTATAATCAGACACTCCAACGCCCCCCCCAAAAAAAAAAAATAAATAAGGCGGCACGGTGGTGTAGTGGTTAGTGCTGTCTCCTCACAGCAAGAAGGTCTGGGTTCGAGCCCCGTGGCCGGCGAGGGCCTTTCTGTGCGGAGTTTGCATGTTCTCCCCGTGTCCGCGTGGGTTTCCTCCGGGTGCTCCGGTTTCCCCCACAGTCCAAAGACATGCAGGTTAGGTTAACTGGTGGCTCTAAATTGACCGTAGGTGTGAATGTGAGTGTGAATGGTTGTCTGTGTCTATGTGTCAGCCCTGTGATGACCTGGCGACTTGTCCAGGGTGTACCCCGCCTTTCGCCCGTAGTCAGCTGGGATAGGCTCCAGCTTGCCTGCGACCCTGTAGAACAGGATAAAGCGGCTACAGATAGTGAGATGAGATAAATAAATAAATCGGATCTGCACAATTCAGCCGTGAAAAAGGCGGCATCCGCCAAAAGTCGCGCCATTTGCATCCGCAGGATATCATTACTGCAAAAAGAAGCTGCCTTACTCCTGGGCATGTAAATGAGCTCCTTTTTCTGCAGAAGAATCTTTTTGTACCCAAGTGATGGCAGTTGATGGACAGTTTACCCAGTCTGTCTCAGGTCAAGTTTAAGGTCCAGTCAGAATTTATTTTTGTGTGCACTTTAACAGGAAACAGCGTTTTTATTTACAGTCTGAAGTTGAAATTTAAGGTTTATTATTTATTTAAGTTTAAAATTTAACGTAAATTTAAATTTTAAGTTTAAATGTCCTGTTTACATGTTCGCACTTTAAAGGCAATTGAATGTTTTATACTTTTTATATTTTGAAGATTTTACACAAAACTGAGAGACACTTATGTTTCCTAAGGTGCTGTATCTTTGGTTCTTATTTACAAACTGTATAATGACCGTTAGATTACTTTGAAGCCAGTAACCAGCAATCTGTTTACATTTACACTGGCTAAGAATCTCTTTTTTCACATTATAAAATAAAAATGCATTTGTGTGCAACAGCAACAGCTTTTGGGTGAATTCTTAATCTTAATAATGCACCAGGTTAGTGTCCCATTTGGACACTATTGTTGCAGGTATAGAGACCTCTGGCGTCCTCTGTTTGCTGTCTTGATTCGCCTTTCTGTGAGGGGGTTTGATCATTATCATTTTCACCAGTCTTACAGCCATCATTAACTACCAATACTTGATTAATTTGCTGTTGAATGTCAATATAATACAAGTATTAATATGTTGCTTAACTACACAATCAAAAATGGTTCTAATAACACTAACCCGAATCGATATTGGATCGAATCGAATCGAGATCGGATCGCATCAAATCGTGATAATCGATTCTGAAGCTTCAGAATCGGAATCGAATCGATTCTTGAAATTTGAATCGATACCCAGCCCTACCGGGCGGCACGGTGGTGTAGTGGTTAGCGCTGTCGCCTCACAGCAAGAAGGTCTGGGTTCGAGCCCCGGGGCCGGTGAGGGCCTTTCTGTGTGGAGTTTGCATGTTCTCCCCGTGTCCGCGTGGGTTTCCTCCGGGTGCTCCGGTTTCCCCCACAGTCCAAAGACATGCAGGTTAGGTTAACTGGTGACTCTAAATTGAGCGTAGGTGTGAATGTGAGTGTGAATGGTTGTCTGTGTCTATGTGTCAGCCCTGTGATGACCTGGCGACTTGTCCAGGGTGTACCCCGCCTTTCGCCCGTAGTCAGCTGGGATAGGCTCCAGCTTGCCTGCGACCCTGTAGAACAGGATAAAGCGGCTAGAGATAATGAGAGACCCAGCCCTACCCGGCGTACAAGGAGATCGTGTTACGCATCCTAGAGTATTAGCTACGCAAGCTGGCGATGCTGTGACGTTCCTTTCTTACTGCCACGTATTCTGATACGCCATACATACACAAGGCTGAAATGCCAATGTGTGAACCACGCATTAGTTTATTACTCTTTATAGCATTTTTATGTCGATGCTTCATTTCATTTTTGAATGCTTTACAGCATTTCTTTGCATGTGCCTTAGACTTATTTTTTACAGTACAGCTTTTGTAGTATACACTCACCGGCCACTTTAATAGGAACTTGTTCTTGATTCTAAGATTCCTGTTCTTGGCTGGCAGGAGTGGAACCCAGTGTGCTCTTCTGCTGTTGCATGCTGAGATGCTTTTCTGCTCACCACGGTTGTAACAAGTTGCTATGAGTTACTATATCCTTCCTGGCAGCTTGAACCAATCTGTCCATTTTCCTCTGACCTCTATCAACAAGGCGTTTCCACCCACAGAACTGTCGCTCGCTCAGTATTTTTTGCACCAATCTGTGTAAACTCTAGAGACACACACGGTGGTGTGTGAAAACCCCAGGAGATCAGCAGTTTTGGAAATACTCAAACCAGTCCATCTGGCTCAAACCGACACCCGTGCCACAGTGAAAGAAAGTCACACTTTGAGATCCCAATTTTTCCCCAGTCTGATGTTGGAAGTGAACATTAACGGAAGCGCTTGATTTGTATCTGCATGATTTTATGCATTGTGCTGCTGTCAAGGGATTCGCCGATTAGATAACTGCGTAAAACAGCAGGTGGATGGGTGTTCCTAATAAAGTGGCTAGTGAGTGTATCTGGTACACTGAAGCACATATTCTGGCTGAACAGTAACACAAATGTACTCCACTTCTTACAGATGATCATAGAAGAGAACAGGTTTCACTTACTGGCTCCCCACAGTGTATGACACTGCTCATCCATAGTGGTACACACTCCGCTGTAGCAGTAGGAAGTGCCATCCCGACACGTCTCGCCATTCTGAAGAAACACATTGGGCGGGCAGTGTGGGGAGGCACCAGTGCAGTACTCTGGTAGATCGCATTCTCCCAGAGGCTCTCGACACAATGATCCAGCAACACGCAGCTGCCGAGAGAGAGAGAGAGAGAGAGAGAAAAAGCAAGCAAACATGAGACGAGAGAGACAGGAGATAAGGGAAATATGGAGATTAATAAAAAGCTGTTTTACTGTATTTGTTATGAACATGGATCATGTATGAATTGTAACAAAAATTTAAAAAATAAAAATGATACATACTTTACAATTCTCACAGCAAATGCCATCAGAGGAACACTGGGCACCTGGAACTAGCTTACAGGTGCTGGCATTACAACACGGATCAATACATTCCTGCACACACACAACCATTACTTCAGAAACCTATCGAGCACACGCTTATGTAAATTTTGTTGAATACAACGAGCGTCCACAGA
Organism: Neoarius graeffei; assembly: GCF_027579695.1. Taxonomy (NCBI): domain Eukaryota; kingdom Metazoa; phylum Chordata; class Actinopteri; order Siluriformes; family Ariidae; genus Neoarius; species Neoarius graeffei. The sequence goes on from NC_083573.1 coordinate 47,875,334, forward strand.
TTCAATACTGCTTCTTACATCAAGTAGGCCACAGTCACATTCCTCTCCCTTCTCCACGTACAGGTTCCCACAGCGAGGCCCTCCCAGCATCTTTTCCGGCTGCGGCACATTAAAAAGGCACATGCCTCCACCGTGCATCAGGCTCAGAGAGAGATCTTTCTCACTGCAGCTGCTAAACAGCTGACCTGGCATGAACCTGTGAACAAAAACACCACACACGCACAGCTGTGGCTGGAGAAAACTAATCATCTGATAACGCTGGACGTTCAGATAGATGTAACTAGCTTCCTCAGTAAACTTTTATTCAATTTTCACATGCAATTATATAATTGGTGTGATGGTACACCGTTAGAAAGCTATACGGAACTCTAATAGCTACTATTAACATAAAAATACATTAAGGTGTTATGCTTTCCCTGAATTATAGCACATGATCACGCAAATTATTAATTTGCATGTCTCCGATATCCTTAAAATATACAAACGTATGTGGAAACCTGACCATTCGAACCCATTTGTGCTTGTTGAACATGTAATTCCGAATTTGTTTCCTGCTTTACTATTACCTTCACTCATTGGGAAGGCTTTCCACTAGATTTTGGAGCATGGCTGTGGGGATTTGATCATTCAGTCACAAGTGCGTCAGTGAGGTCAGACACTGAAGTTGGGTGAGGAGGCCTGGTACATACACTACCGTTCAAAAGTTTGGGGTCACCCAGACAATTTTGTGTTTTCCATGAAAAGTCACACTTTTATTTACCACCATAAGTTGTAAAATGAATAGAAAATAGAGTCAAGACATTTTTCTGGCCATTTTGAGCATTTAATCGACCCCACAAATGTGATGCTCCAGAAACTCAATCTGCTCAAAGGAAGGTCAGTTTTATAGCTTCTCTAAAGAGCTCAACTGTTTTCAGCTGTGCTAACATGATTGTACAAGGGTTTTCTAATCATCCATTAGCCTTCTGAGGCAATGAGCAAACACATTGTACCATTAGAACACTGGAGTGAGAGTTGCTGGAAATGGGCCTCTATACACCTATGGAGATATTGCACCAAAAACCAGACATTTGCAGCTAGAATAGTCATTTACCACATTAGCAATGTATAGAGTGCATTTCTGATTAGTTTAAAGTGATCTTCATTGAAAAGAACAGTGCTTTTCTTTCAAAAATAAGGACATTTCAAAGTGACCCCAAACTTTTGAACGGTAGTGTATTCAGTGCTCCAGTTCATCCCAAAGGTGTTCAGTGAGGTTGAGGTCAGGGCTCTGTGCAGGCCACTCAAGTTCTTCTACTCCAACCTTGGCAAACCATGTCTTCACGGACCTCACTTTGTGCACAGAGGCACTGTCATGCTGGAATAGGTTTGGGCCTCTTACTTCCAGGGAAGGGAAACTGTAATGCTACAGCATACAAAGCCATGCTAGACAATTGTGGCCTTCCAACTTTGTGGCAACAGTTTAAAGGAGAACTGAAGTCATTTTTAAACTTGCTTTACTTCTTAATTCAAGTGTTATTCAATTACGTTTTCGGTTTTAGTAACCTTACAGTGCTCAGCGTAAATGAGTACACCCCCTTTGAAAAGTAACATTTTAAACAATATCTCAATGAACACAATTTCCAAGATGTTGACAAGACAAAGTTTAATATAACATCTGTTCAACTTATAACGTGAAAGTAAGGTTAATAATATAAACTTAGATTACACATTTTTTCAGTTTTACTCAAATTAGGGTGGTGCAAAAATGAGTACACCCCACAACAAAAACTACTCCATCTAGTACTTTGTATGGCCTCCATGATTTTTAATGACAGCACCAAGTCTTCTAGGCTTGGAATGAACAAGTTGGCGACATTTTGCAACATCAATCTTTTTCCATTCTTCAACAATGACCTCTTTTAGTGACTGGATGCTGGATGGAGAGTGATGCTCAACTTGTCTCTTCAGAATTCCCCAAAGAAAATAATTTCTTTCCACCACAAAGGTGAAGGCTACAAGAAGATCAGCAAAGCTTTACTTATCAGTCAGAATACTGTAGCAAAAGTGGCACAAAAATTTAAGAAAGATGGAACTGCAACCATCTCAGAGACGTCCAGGTCGTCCACGGAAGTTAACACCTCGACAGGAGCGTCTTCTGATGAGAAGGGTTGAAGAAAATTGGCATGCAAGTTCACTGCAGTTATCTAAAGAAGTAGAAAGCCAAACTGGGGTGACTATTTCCCGTGACACAATACGGCGTACACTGCAGAAGAATGGCATGCATGGATGCAGCCTATGAAAGAAGCCTCTCCTAAAGCCCAGGCACAAAAAAAGCCCGCCTAGAGTTTGCCAGGGCCCATGCTGACAAAGATACAAAGAAAAATACATGGTGGTGGCAGCATCCTTATGTGGGGCTGCATGAGTGCTGCATTTCATTGATGGCATCATGAATTCACAGACGTATTGCTCTATACTGAAAGAGAAGATGCTACCATCGCTCCGTGCCCTTGGTCATCGTGCACTTTTCCAACATGACTAAACACACATCTAAGGCCACTGTTGGATTTCTGAAGAAGAACAGGGTGAAAGTGATTCAGTGGCCAAGTATGTCTCCTGATCTGAAACCAATCGAACACCTATGGGGAATTCTGAAGAGACAAGTTGAGCACCACTCTCCATCCAGCATCCAGTCACTAAAAGAGGTCATTGTTGAAGAATGGAAAAAGATTGATGTTGCAAAATGTCACCAACTTGTTCATTCCATACCTAGAAGACTTGGTGCTGTCATTAAAAATCATGGAGGCCATACAAAGTACTACGTAGATGGAGTAGTTTATGTTGTGGGGTGTACTCATTTTTGCACCACCCTAATTTGAGTAAAACTGAAAAATGTGTAATCTAAGTTTATATTATTAACCTTACTTTCACGTTATAAGTTGAACAGATGTTATATTAAACTTTGTCTTGTCAACATTTTGGAAATTGTGTTCATTGAGATATTGTTTCAAATGTTACTTTTCAAAGAGGGTGTACTCATTTACGCTCAGCACTGTATATCGTGACTCGTATTGGCAACTAATTACAATTAAATATTATACTTATCGGCCTGTTCGGTTTTTAGCCATGTTGAATTTAGTTCGTTTGGTCCACGGCAGGCGTCGCTTATCCGCGCGATCTTCACGAGACTTGTGCGAGACTTCGAAACATGAAGTGTCAGCCAGATGTCAGCGCCGCCATTTTGAAAGCTGCTTTCCAAACGAAATGTTGCACAAAAACGAGTTTAAATGACGATTACTGCCTACTTTTTTCAAACTTTCCTGATTGCTATCAAAACTTCCGGCTTGATTACATCAGCATTTGAAAGAGTTGTCTTTTGACAACGTTGGCAGATGTCAGTCACTTTGACTTCCGCTGTACGTTTTACTTCCGTCCTACGATGTCCCGCACAGGTCTCAATGAATCTCGTTGACGGCCATTGCTTTGACATATGGACTGATATATTACGTAGCATATTTCAAACACTCGTAACTTGCTATAGCAGTGACAAAATAGCTATCAAAAATAAATGCATTCCTATATTTAATAAAACGAGAAATAGAATTTTGATGATAAAATTTGCCTTCAGTTCTCCTTTAAGGAGACCAACATGTGGGTGTGATGCTCATGTGTCCACATACTTTTGGTTATATTGTGTATCTTGACCACGTTTGGATCAATGGCAAAATATAATCAGCTCATCTGGTGGTAGTCCATACAAATCCAACATTTAACTACTGAAGGGCTTATGGTAAAAATCTTAGGTTCTCAAAGTGGGTTTTGAGCTCCTGAACATGACATCTCTTGATGACAAACAAGAAGAAAACTATTGAAGAAAAATTCATTCTGGACTTTTGACCCTGCTGTGACCTTGACCTTGTTTTTGATCAATTCATTTGCTGGTTATAATGATTATTCCATACAAATCCTGCAAACATCTAACCAGGCGTCCTTGCAACATCACACTAACGATCATGTTGGACAGACGCATGGATGGTGCCTCCACCACCTCATAGCAGAAATCAGAGAGATCTGAATACATTTCAGTAATGATGAGCTACTCAGTACTTACGTACAGGGACCCTATTAACTAGCCAGTTTTAAGAAATATTCTACCAGTTTCCAAATTGACCCAAACCATGTTGAACTGAATCTTGGACAACTGCTCATACAGAGTAATGTCATTCTAATTTTTTTTTAAACCGTGAAGCTGTAAACAGACATGAAAACAACTATTTAGGTTATTGTTATGTACACGATTCCTTCACTATTCCACCCAGAACACTCACCCTGTGGACGGCTCCATGATGCAGCCCCCAAGGCGTGGTTCATTCTGGCACTGACAGCTTCGGTCAGCGGTGTCATGATTCATGCCCAGGTTGTGGCCGAGCTCATGCGCCACTGTGGATGCAACCCCCAGCACACTTACCAGGTGATCCTACAGCACAAGAGAATGGGTGAGGATCTCGTTCTGCTGTGTGCCCTCTTACATCACCCTATATTCACACCAAAAGCAGCAAGAGCGTCAATACGACCGGAAGTCATTCATTTTCTAGGTCAGCCAGTGTTTCTCGGTGGTGAGATCATTGGCAGCGCATCTTGGACGGTGGAGGCATCAGAATAAAGTTCAGGCAAATTTATGGTAATGAGATACAGTGGTACTTGAAAGTTTGTGAACCCTAAATGATATGACCTAAAACATCATCAGATTTTCACACAAGTCCTAAAAGTAGATAAAGAGAACCCAGTTAAACAAATGAGACAAAAATATTATACTTGGTCATTTATTTATTGAGGAAAATGATCCAATATTACATATCTGTGAGTGGCAAAAGTATGTGAACCTTTGCTTTCAGTATCTGGTGTGACCCCCTTGTGCAGCAATAACTGGAACTAAATGTTTCCGGTAACTGTTGATCAGTCCTGCACACCGGCTTGGAGGAATTTTAGCCCATTCCTCCGTACAGAACAGCTTCAACTCTGGGATGTTGGTGGGTTTCCTCACATGAACTGCTCGCTTCAGGTCCTTCCACAACATTTTAATTGGATTAAAGGTCAGGACTTTGACTTGGCCATTCCAAAACATTAACTTTATTCTTCTTTAACCATTCTTTGGTAGAACGACTTGCGTGCTTAGGGTCGTTGTCTTGCTGCATGACCCACCTTCTCGAGATTCAGTTCATGGACAGATGTCTGGACATTTTCCTTTAGAATTCGCTGGTATAATTCAGAATTCATTGTTCCATCAATAATGGCAAGCCATCCTGGCCCAGATGCAGCAAATCAGGCCCAAACCATGATACTACCACCACCATGTTTCACAGATGGGATAAGGTTCTTATGCTGGAATGCAATGTTTTCCTTTCTTCAAACATAACGCTTCTCATTTAAACCAAAAAGTTCTATTTTGGTCTCATCCGTCCACACAACATTTTTCCAACAGCTTTCTGGCTTGTCCATGTGATCTTTAGCAAACTGCAGAAGAGCAGCAATGTTCTTTTTGGAAAGCAGTGGCTTTCTCCTTGCAACCCTGCCATGCACACCACTGTTGTTCAGTGTTCTCCTGATGGTGGACTCATGAACATTAACATTAGCCAATGTGAGAGAGGCCTTCAGTTGCTTAGAATTTACCCTGGGGTCCTTTGTGTCCTTGCCGACTATTACACGCCTTGCTCTTGGAGTGACCTTTGTTGGTCAACCACTCCTGGGGAGGGTAACAATGGTCTTGAATTTCCTCCATTTGTACACAATCTGTCTGACTGTGGATTGGTGGAGTCCAAACTCTTTAGAGATGGTTTTGTAACCTTTTCCAGCCTGATGCACATCAACGCTTTTTCTGAGGTCCTCAGAAATCTCCTTTGTTCGTGCCATGATACACTTCTACAAACGTGTTGTGAAGATCAGACTTTGATAGATCCCTGTTCTTTAAATAAAACAGGGTGCCCACTTGACAAAGTATAATTTATTAATCAAGGGCTGTAATTCTGGTAAAATGTGACTGAATTGAACGAAATTACAATATGCGTAATACCGACATATAACAACTCCTGCCAAGTTTCAAGAAATTTCTCCAAAAATTGTGAGAGGAGTTGATTTCAGAAGGTGAGCACCCTTCCCGGGACGGATGAATGGATGGACGTCGCCACGACATAATCCCCCTTCAGGCCTTTCGGCCAGCAGCAGACAACAAAAAGTCAACCCAGTCTCTGAAATGACGGTAATCTGTTTTAAATTGTTTTATTTTTTTAAAGATATTTTTTGGGCTTCTTCACCTCTACTGGACAGGACAGCGCAGAGACAGGAAACGAGCAGGGGAGGGAGAGAGACGGGGAGGGATCGGGAAACGACCTCGGGTCAGAATCGAACCCGGGTCCCCGGATCCACGGCGCGGCGCCCCACCCACCCGAGCCACGACACCCCACCCACCCGAGCCACGACGCCCCACCCAAGCCACGACGCCCCACCCACCCGAGCCACGACGCCCCCAATTGTTTTATTTTTAGCTTGCTTTGTGGCCCTTTTAAATAAAGTTCACAAGACAAAGCATTCTGAACGACCTTGTAGCCGCCCATTTCTTCTATGGTCACAGAGCATCCATGAACTTACCAGCGTCTTTGGCAGGCCAGCCAGGGCTAATTTTGACACTCTCGCCATGTTTGGTATGAACATAGGGTCAGTCATGATTATTTGTATTTTTTTTCCAGCATTGTACATGCTGCACTGATTGACGTTGATGAGCAGCTATAATGAGCAGCTTTCAGAACCATCACACACTGGCTATGAGAAAACCAGAGTACACTGTTTACTACGAGCATAGCAGCAGTCTCTCAGGAACTGTGATAGAGATGCAAGTTCTCCAGCTTCAAAAATGCAAATATCTCTGAATGTATTTGTCATTTTAAACTAGTGGGTTTAAAAAAAAAAAAAACACGCCACATCACTAAAGATATCTGGATGGCCAATTTAATTTTATGAAGAGTCTCACCACATTAACTCCTCCAGATCGGTCCTTGGTGCACATGGAAGCCTGAGAGGCCATACCCACTGTTGTGCCATCAAACGACTCACCCCTTTAAAAAAAAAAAAAAAAAAAAAAATCAATAAAATCCTGCTGTAACATTATATACTGCCACTGTAGCATTGTTTGACCAGACACAGTCTATGCCTTCCAAAGCCATAATGATTAGAACCTACATGACGAGCTGTGCATTGTCATGGCGTAATCGTGGCAGCAGCTCTCTGTTCCTCCATGCCAAAAAGCGGCTGAGTGTGTCACCGGGGTTCTTATCGATCAGGATTTTATCTTGATCACTCCAGATCTCTAACCCCACCAGGGCCACACGCACGTTCAGTGGCCGATAGAACTGAAATACACACACACACACACACACACACACACACACACACACACACACACACACAGTGCAGGAGAGGAAGAAGACAACATTAACCAAATCTGAATAGCCTGAAGGACATAATACAGTACTCCTTACTTTATAAGGGTCTAGATGCTTAAATACTTGTCTTTTTTTAATTACATTTGAGTAAAAATACTCTTAAATTGACTGAATGCTATTATAGCTGTACATTTTTTATTTCAACATCCAAACAAATCACTGTACTCAGAAGTAACAAATGGAAAAACGTTATCAAAACAGAGGAACTCACCCAGTCTACTTGGTTGGCCACATCCAACATACGATAAATAATCGTCTTCTTGTTCTTCTGATAATTCAGGTACTGTGACAAACATGTATGAAAAAAAGCATCAAACCACTGTATTTAAATCAGACAACAAAATGTTACAGCATGCATCATACGTTACTGTAAATGTCATGTTTACAGAGTTTTACCAGTAGATTTACCAGTAGATGGTGCTGCAATAACAAATATGGATTATTGTACTGCATGATGTTTGTTCATAGTTCTGTTTGTGGTTTTTTTTTTCCACCCATCCATTATCTGTAGCCGCTTTATCCTGTGCAGGGTCGCAGGCAAGCTGGAGCCTATCCCAGCTGACTACGGGCGAAAGGCGGGGTACACCCTGGACAAGTCGCCAGGTCATCACAGGGCTGACACATAGACACAGACAACCATTCACACTCACATTCACACCTACGGCCAATTTAGAGTCACCAGTTAACCTAACCTGCATGTCTTTGGATTGTGGGGGAAACCGGAGCACCCGGAGGAAACCCACGTGGACACGGGGAGAACATGCATGTGGAGGTTTTTGCTTTTTTTAAACTTGACTTGACCAAAATAACTTATCTAGAGCATTCTTTCGGCACTACACATACCTCTTTGTGATCAACCACCAACACCAGCTCAATGTATTTGGTCTCTAAAAGAATATCTCTTTTAGTCTATGAAACAAAACACAAACACAGAGAAATAAATGAGTATAGCAGACTGGTATCTCTTCATATTATGATGCCACACACAGACACCCCCTTCTCACTCTCCTTGTGAAGACCTTCCATTGACAATTATTAATTTAACTGCAATATGTTGTGCCTACACCTAAACCTAACCTCAGTAATGAAAAGGAAGCTTTTTGTCTCTTTTTTTTTTAAGAAAAAAACCACATACACAACAGCAATTTCTTTGTGAGGCCCATCCAAATGTCCCCACAAGGTCAAAATTGTCAGATTTGACCATCTTTGTGGGAACACTTGGTCCTCAGTACTATAGAACATAACCACCCCACACACACACACCCCACATCTCACCCTGTATATTTGTGGAATAATCTGAATGGGTGGTATAAAGGTGTGAGAAACACCACACCCCCCAGTTTCAGAGCTCAGTTGGTGGGTTGGGTAGAGAGTGTGCAATTCCTTCTCTTCTTCTGAACGACCACGTCTCCTTACGCCTTCATCATATTCCTCTGGCTGCAGTTCAAAGCTCAAATTTGCATTGATTACAATCACGCCCCTGCAGAGATAAGCCGGAGAGTTACTTTACTAATATTGATTTCACGTTCCCCACCATACGTCAGATTGTATTACTGTCCAAGCTTAAACCCAACATTTATATATAAATGATACTTCTGAGTGTGAAAAGTGTCTCATCTCCTTATACTCATAATGCATGTTATTAAACTGATGTAAAAGTATCGTCTTTATTCTCTGTATTTCATGGAAAGAAATGCCTCTCTGGACTCTGAGCTGACCTGGTCCCTTGGTCTACAGGCCATGCAGTGATCAGACACATGGTTCATCAAGATGGGACACACACACACACAAACCCACACATATGGTACAACCCCGTTTCCAAAAAAGTTGGGACAAAGTACAAATTGTAAATAAAAATGGAATGCAATAATTTACAAATCTCAAAAACTGATATTGTATTCACAATAGAACATAGACGACATATCAAATGTCGAAAGTGAGACATTTTGAAATTTCATGCCAAATATTGGCTCATTTGAAATTTCATGACAGCAACACATCTCAAAAAAGTTGGGACAGGGGCAATAAGAGGCTGGAAAAGTTAAAGGTACAAAAAAGGAACAGCTGGAGGACCAAATTGCAACTCATTAGGTCAACTGGCAATAGGCCATTAACATGACTGGGTATAAAAAGAGCATCTTGGAGTGGCAGCGGCTCTCAGAAGTAAAGATGGGAAGAGGATCACCAACCCCCCTAATTCTGCCCCGACAAATAGTGGAGCAATATCAGAAAGGAGTTCGACAGTGTAAAATTGCAAAGAGTTTGAACATATCATCATCATCTACAGTGCATAATATCATCAAAAGATTCAGAGAATCTGGAAGAATCTCTGTGCATAAGGGTCAAGGCCGGAAAACCATACTGGGTGCCCGTGATCTTCGGGCCCTTAGACGGCACTGCATCACATACAGGCATGCTTCTGTATTGGAAATCACAAAATGGGCTCAGGAATATTTCCAGAGAACATTATCTGTGAACACAATTCACCGTACCATCCGCTGTTGCCAGCTAAAACTCTATAGTTCAAAGAAGAAGCCGTATCTAAAGAAGCACAGACATCTTCTCTGGGCCAAGGCTCATTTAAAATGGACTGTGGCAAAGTGGAAAACTGTTCTGTGGTCAGACGAATCAAAATTTGAACTACTTTATGGAAATCAGGGACGCCGTGTCATTCGGACTAAAGAGGAGAAGGACGACCCAAGTTGTTATCAGCGCTCAGTTCAGAAGCCTGCATCTCTGATGGTATGGGGTTGCATTAGTGCGTGTGGCATGGGCAGCTTACACATCTGGAAGGACACCATCAATGCTGAAAGGTATATCCAGGTTCTAGAGCAACATATGCTCCCATCCAGACAACGTCTCTTTCAGGGAAGACCTTGCATTTTCCAACATGACAATGCCAAACCACATACTGCATCAATTACAGCATCATGGCTGCGTAGAAGAAGGGTCCGGGTACTGAACTGGCCAGCCTGCAGTCCAGATCTTTCACCCATAGAAAACATTTGGCGCATCATAAAATGGAAGATACGACAAAAAAGACCTAAGACAGTTGAGCAACTAGAATCCTACATTAGACAAGAATGGGTTAACATTCCTATCCCTAAACTTGAGCAACTTGTCTCCTCAGTCCCCAGACGTTTACAGACTGTTGTAAAGAGGAAAGGGGATGTCTCACAGTGGGAAACATAGCCTTGTCCCAACTTTTTTGAGATGTGTTGTTGTCATGAAATTTAAAATCACCTAATTTTTCTCTTTAAATGATACATTTTCTCAGTTTAAACATTTGATATGTCATCTATCTTCTATTCTGAATAAAATATGGAATTTTGAAACTTCCACATCATTGCATTCTGTTTTTATTTACAATTTGTGTTTTGTCCCAACTTTTTTGGAATCGGGGTTGTAATTATGTCTGTCTGACAGCTGACAATCCAGGAAGCCATCAACTATCTTCTATGAGTTCTCTTTGTTGATTATAGCACAGCAGAGGGACCCAAACACTCATCTGGTGGCAAGTACACATACATACCTACGGGCAATATAGAGTAGCCAATTAGCCTAACCTGCACGTCTTTGGACTGTGAGGGAAACCAGAGCACCCAGAGGAAACCCACACAGACACGAGGAGAACGTGCAAACTCCACACAAAGGCCCTCATCAGCCACTGGGCTTGAACGCAGGACCCTCTTGCTGTTAGGCGACAGTGCTAACCACTACACCACCGTGCCACCCGGTAATTACGTCCGTGTGTATAATTCTGGGGCGTCATGACGGCAGAGCGGGTAACATATCTGCCTCACAGCTCCAGGGTTGGTGGTTCAATCCTGAACTTTGCTTACTCTCTATGATGAGTCAGGAGATGGATTGGCTATGGTAAATTGTCCCTTATTCTGAATGTGTGTGAAAGTGCACCCTGTGATTGAAGGACACATCATGCCCAGTGTTCCTGGAATAGGTTCTGCATCTACTGCTACCCTGCTGCAATTACTGAAGATGTACAATTCTGCACCACAACACTATATTTTCAACACGCAAGCGGCAGCAGCTCTGTACTTCTACAGCAATATTTGAAACTAGAAACGGAATCAGATTTTATAACGGTTGTTCAAACTTCATTTTCAAAAACACTCATATTCCTCTCTGTACTTACCTACAAATAGCGTTTACTTCTAACAGGTAGTTCATATTCAGCAGTCTCCAGCCTCTTTAAGATTCTTAGGCACAAGCGCACTCTTTGCTACATAATTAATTGTGCAATTTAGAGAAATTTATTTAGCCATTTTACTTCAGAAGAAGCACACTTGATATTAACTATCATACAGCTTAATTATATGAACAACAGGACTGCAGTAATAAAATAATTTGAAACAAATAAACCTCAGCAGACCGAGTTTACAGCAATAGAAGGCTAACGTGTGGCGTCTTACCGTAAGCCAGCACAGGCGCTGAGGGCCACGCGGGACTGGGGGAACCCTCTCACAGAGCCATGATAGTAACACGGAGCCTAACGGAGAGCAGGTGTAGTTAAATATTTCACTCTTCTCTGCCATTTCTCTTTCCCGCTTTCTAACGATCTGACACACACATCTCACAGGATCCATGGGAAAGTTTGAGATAGAAGCAAAAGTCAGCGTTTCTGTAAAATGCAAGGTGCTACCAGGTTTACATTCGCCAAAAGCCTTTTATTTAAACTGTTAACACCAATTGAACCATTTTACATTGCAGAATATAAAGTCCAGTAATTAATGTGCACATTAATGAATGAATTTCAAAATATATATACAGGTAGTCGTCGACTTGCGACCTATGTGACTTACGACCGATCGACTTTACGACCGTCTGGTTATGACTGGCAAGTGTTTCCCAGCTGAGCTAGCTGAGCGTATGACAGTTTCTGCCCCAGCTCCCGGCAGCGCCTCTCGCCACGTACAACAGTTTCCACCCCAGCTCCAGGCACATGCGCAGTCTCTCTCGCGCTCCCTCGCGCACTCCGTCATACAGTTTCCGCCCCAGCTCCTGGTTTATGAAACGAGCAAATGCTCCCACCAGCCCGAGCGCTGCAACAGCTGATGACGTAGACGACCCACAGCCAAGCACCAGTGATGCCAGCGGTCACTAAATTTTGTATTTTGCTATGTTTTACATTTGTATTTTGCTATGTTTCAAACTAAAACGTTTTCTATTTCTCACACCTGTATTTCGTATTTTTTGTTTTGCACATATTAAACGAATTATACTGTACGCAGTGTAGTATGCAGTGTTTGACTTAAACCAAATAATGAGCCAAGGTAATGAAATAAGAAAATGTTGATAAAATAAGACTTTAAGATGATTACAATATCATTACACATCACAATATACTTGCGTTCATTTAAAGGTCCCATGGCATGGTGGTTTGTTGATGCTTTAAACAGGCTCGTGGAGGCTTCCGGATGTTATATCCGCAGCCTTTCTCGAAATGAACCCTCGGCACGTAAATATAGCCTCCTGGGAGAAAGCCCCATTTCAGCGCTTTTCCCAGTGCGTCGTTTTGCTAATGAGAAGCAGGAGGCGGGGAAGGGTAGAGGGTGGGGGGCTTGACCAAGCTGCGCGCACACATGCTCGCTGCCATCAGCGCCTGTAGCCACGCTGCTAAGACAAAACCCCGTTCTCCCTCGGACTCCTTTCGTAAACTCAACGTGACACAGAGAACAGAGAGTGAGAGTGTTCGGAACATAAGCTCATAAGTTACAGTCAATTTCCAGACTAAACTCAGTTTAACAGAGCATGCTGCATGCTCTTTAGTTTTGTAGCGCAGAGTACCTGGCTAACTGCAGGAAGCGGTTAGCTGCACAGCTAATGTAGCCATTGCTAGGCTAACGCACCGATTTTAAAACACGGCAAAACAACCAGTTATACACTTACTTGTTCGGTGTTTGTTGCTGATGCGGCAGGGATGCTTGGTACGGACCCAGGCTTCAGTGACAGTTGATGTGCAAAACCTGCCCTGTACTGTCCCAAGTTGTGGAAACATTCCTCAGGAAAATGCTTCCAACAAACATACACCGTCTTAGGTAGACTTGACGGCGTATTATTGAAGTAAATAAAATTAAGCCACTGCGTCTTCAGGGGCTCTCCTGTCGGCAGTAAAAACAGACTCTTTTCTGTGTTGTCACATCCATGTACATGTGTTGAAACATTCCATGTTTCACTTGCTTAGGTGATGCCATGTTGTTGTGTCCTCCCTCTATGGTCTCCTCACTACAACTGGGTGGGGCAATCCATACAGTGGGTGGGAATCCGGGGGGGGGGGGCGTGGGGATCATCTCCCTTGCTGACGTAGTAAAGGGAAGAGCTCATCAACGCGCCGTTTTGACGCGCCATTCTCAAATGTTGGGCATAGTTTGGTTTACACATTATGAAATTTCTAGCCACTGGGGTGACTTAAGAAGGTCAGAGGAACTCATTTTAACGTTAAAAAACCTCAGAAAGTGAAAATTTCATGCCATGGGACCTTTAATATAGGCTGACTTACGACCAGATCGGTTTACGACCGGTCAGTCGTAACCAAACGCAGTCGTAAGCCGACGACTACCTGTATATAAATAAATAAATAAATAAATAAAATATGAACATACCACCTGGACCTCCTCCATGGACACCCCGGTTCCATTTGGCAGGTAGTAGAAGACATTAGGCGGCTTAGGCAATAGCTCTCTGCACAATCCAGAAGATGAACAGTGATTGAGGTGATAGAAAGACAGATAAATAAACAAAATGAAACATAAGATAGACATACTAATAATGTATTGCTCTCATATGCTGCAGATCTGTGATTGCACACTCACTGGTTCTTTTCCAGGTCCAACAGAAGGAGGCTGTCTCCCACTTGCAGCCCACACAGCAATCTGTCTGGGTGACCAGTCTGCAGAAGAAGAAGAAATCATGATTGATGATATGCACCATTCAAGGAGCTTCATAATGTGAAACGACAGAATATCTCATCTCATTATCTCTAGCCGCTTTATCCTGTTCTACAGGGTCACAGGCAAGCTGGAGCCTATCCCAGCTGACTACGGGCGAAAGGCGGGGTACACCCTGGACAAGTCGCCAGGTCATCACAGGGCTGACACATAGACACAGACAACCATTCACACTCACATTCACACCTACGCTCAATTTAGAGTCACCAGTTAGCCTAACCTGCATGTCTTTGGACTGTGGGGGAAACCGGAGCACCCAGAGGAAACCCACACGGACACGGGGAGAACATGCAAACTCCACACAGAAAGGCCCTTGCCGGCCATGGGGCTCGAACCTGGACCTTCTTGCTGAGAGGCGGCAGCGCTAACCACTACACCACCATGCCGCCCCAAGTAGGAGTACTAAGTTTATAAAAAAAAAAAAAAAACCTCAAGTACAGATACTCAAAAAGTGTACTTAAAGGAACAGTCCACCGTACTTCCATAATGAAATATGCTCTTATCTGAATTGAGACAAGCTGCTCCGTACCTCTCCGAGCTTTGTGCGACCTCCCAGTCAGTCAGACGCAGTCAGACGCGCTGTCACTCCTGTTAGCAATGTAGCTAGGCTCAGCATGGCCAATGGTATTTTTTTGGGGCTGTAGTTAGATGCGACCAAACTCTTCCGCATTTTTCCTGTTTACTTCCATTTATTTGGTCCATATATATTTAATAATGTTACAGATGCAGAGTGAGATTCCCCCACAACCACGGCATATCTCCCGTCTTTATCTGCTATTGTAGACAGATGTTTAAAGGGAACCCCCTTACGGATTAAGATGGCTGTGCCACGAGCCTTAACTGAAAAATTGGAGTGGTAGATACGCTGTATCCACCTACACCTGAGCCTAGCATGCGAGTCGTTCTTCAGGTGAGTTTCCTGTAAGAAAATGACATTAGCCTGCAAGGATTTGAGGTGAGCGAGCACTTTGCCTCTTTTAACTGGCTCGTTAACGCCATTAACATTCCACGAGCAGAATGTTACATCATCCCTCCTGTTATTATTATGCATTATGTAGGGTGGTTGCAGGCATCCATCCTTAGGTGGGGTTTACATTAGACCGTATCAGCGGATCATCAGATTAACGTTTTTAAAACGATTAGTGTGCACACAGCAACACCAATACATGATTCGCGTGCACACAGCAACGCCAATACACGGATACGCTCGGCTCCGCAGGCATCCTGCGCTCCAAATCACTCCGCCCTGAACAGCGAGTGCCCTCTGGAGGGTGCGCACTCCGGCCCTGCGCAGCTCACAGAGCGCGCGAGTGAAGTGCATGAGCAGTGATTTGGGACTGAGCCTCTGTGTGTGTGATCTCAGTGCATATCGGGCATGCGCGTCACTTACCACTTGCAAGTGGAAGGATGGCAAGCCTAAAGACAATCATAACTACACAATGGACAGTATTTGCATCAGTATTTGCAGTATTTTCATACTTTTATACTCTTTAATGAAAGGTGATACAAGGCGGAAGTCCGCGCCGTTTTTCAACAGTCGCGTCACATGACCAACGCCAGCGAATCAGGAAGGTGGAGGTCACAGTGACGTTGTCCAATGACGACGCCAGCTAGAGCTCAGCACAGCGTATCCGCGTATTCTCAATGTTTACACAGCACCGGACCAGACACGATCTGGATTGAATACGTGGACCCTGGCGGATTCCCGTTTCCCGGCGTTTTAATGTAAACGGACAGTGCATTCGCGAAGAAAATGAGACAGATACGGTCTAATGTAAACTTGGCCTTAGACTCTCTCCCCACTCTGCTGGATACGTATAATTAGCAGTTAAATGACACTCCATCTGCCCTCCCACCCACCCATTCCCACCCAAGACAGAAACAGAAAAACAAACATCAGAAATGCGTAGTCTAACCTCTCTAACAGAGAAGAAACTCTAACAACCAACTGTGGTTGAACTCTTAATCTTACAATAGCTAGTAGCCCTACAGTTGTTAAATTCCCAACAAAACCTATTCAGTTACAAAAGGGATCAAATATCCCCCATTAATAGCATTGAAAAGATATATAAACTTCCACGTCTTAGCAGACTTTATTGAAATAAACACAGAACTCCGGGGCTTACACTTATTCATAAACCCCTAGGATTAACAAGGTGTCCCCTTGTCTGAGTGACTTAAAGCCATGCTGTCTCTGCTGTGGAATAACGTCCAGGGAAATAATGTACAGTGCTGAGCCTAACATTTGAAACAATATCTCAATGAACACAATTTCCAAAATGTTGACAAGACAAAGTTTAATATAACATCTGTTTAACTTATAACGTGAAAGTAAGGTTAATAATATAAACTTAGATTACACATTTTTCAGTTTCACTCAAATTAGAATGGAAAAAGATTGATGTTGCAAAATGTCACCAACTTGTTCATTCCATGCCTAGAAGACTTGGTGCTGTCATTAAAAATCATGGAGGCCATACAAAGCAGTGTTTCCCCCAGCACTTTCCAGGCAAGGCGGCCGCCCTGGGTAACTCGACCGCCCGCCCTAGCAAGGTTCCAAGAAAAAAAAAATGCGTCCAAAAAAAAAAAAAAAAACGAAGTGGTAATGCATTTCAGCGCAGGGACTGACAGCTAGACTAAACTGCGGCACCTAGTGGTTGGATATATTACTACGCCATATGTCCTCGAGGCCATATTTACAAACATTTTAATTTTAAATTCAACGGTTCAGCGGGAAAGTCGAGACGTTGCCATTATCGTCGGTGGAATAAGAAGGTAAGTTGTATTTGTAACTGCTCATCTAAACGGTGCATTTGCACTGTTACAGTGAAATTTAATTTTCATGTACTAATATAAGTAAGATAATATAATAATATAATTATATAGCCTAATGCTATATAATGTTCATGTGCTAATATAAGTAGGCCTAATATAAATGTATTAAGGTAGGCAATATAAATTATGGCTGTAGGCTACATTCGTGGGACCCTTCCGTTATTTTTGTTGGTCCACCCAGCGAGATTACTCTCGTTGGGTCCACCGGAGGAAAACAGGGAATGGTCACGCAACTTTTTTTGTGGAAGGAAGGGGCAGCTATTTAGTCTGGATGTTATGAGAGAGGGTCATGCATTTTCCTCCTCAACAAAAGCTGTTTTTTGAAAAACCCAGAAGGATGGCCTGCAAGGACAAGACTTGCAAGATGTGCCATAAGTAGCCTAGTAAATGTTGCACTCTATGTTGTTTCTAACCGTTTTTCCCTTATGTAAATGACCTGCACTTTTTGTTACTTTTTTCTTGCTGCTGTACTGAGAGCACTTTTATTGGCCAGGAAACCATTTTACCTCAGTTTTTGTAAGTAGTTGTGACATTTAATTTCAATAAATACCTATTTTACAGTTCTACACAGCTTTGTTATTATTGTAGTACTACTACCCCCCGGACTATCTGTGCAACGTGTGACGCGTTACGGCCCGACAACCCCCCGGACCACTATCCGTGCCGCACGTGATGCCCACCGAAGACTCACCACCTTGACTAAGCAATTTTCTGCGGGAAACACTGCAAAGTACTAGATGGAGTAGTTTTTGTTGTGGGGTGTACTCATTTTTGCACCACTCTAATTTGAGTAAAACTGAAAAAATGTGTAATCCAAGTTTATATTATTAACCTTACTTTCACGTTATAAGTTAAACAGATGTTATATTAAACTTTGTCTTGTGAACATTTTGGAAATTGTTTGTGTTCATTGAGATATTGTTTAAAATGTTACTTGTCAAAGGGGGTGTACTCATTTACGCTGAGCACTGTAATTCTTCAAAAATTAAACTGTTCAAACCACCAAATGAAATAAGCATTCTAGCAGACATGCAGGCAAAAGACAAATAAATAAGTAAACTAAATAAAAAATATTTCACATTATAATAGGGAGGGGGGAACTGAAATCCAGGCCTATAGCAGTCAGGGATAATAACTGATTATAATATCAAGGCATCATTGTGTTCCTAATACTCTCAAATTCAGTGACCAATCTGTCAAAGTAATATTGTTACCATGGTTGTGGCTATGTTAGTATTATGTAATTGTCCATAGGTGGTTTTTAACAATACCTCTGGTCTAGCTGTCATTTACCTCCAGTCCCTATCAGAAGTGAATGGGCCATGCTCTTAGATGTGCACCTCAGGTACAACCCTGACTGAAGTGGCGTTCAGCATACAGACGGGCCTCTTCAGGGTCTGCGAACATGGTTTCTTTACCATTATGTGTCACTCTCAACTTGGCTGGGTATAGGAGACCAAATTTAACTCCAGGCTGGTCTCGTAGCAACTTCCTGGCCAGAGTGAAGGCAGCTCTGCGTTTAACTACAGTGGGTGGAAAGTCTCTGAAGACATGGATTCGCTGCCCTCGATATGTGAGACTTTGGGATTTCATGACCTTTTGCAGGATGCTCTCCAGCGCGCGACAGTAGTGCACCCTTCGAATCAGGTGCCGAGGTGGCTCGTTGTCCCCGGGACGCTGTCTCAGGGCTCTGTGGGCTCGGTCAATCACTGTTTTTTTCATCCAGCTGTAAAACCTCCATAAGCAACTGGGCCATGAAATCCCTGGCTTTCTGGCCCTTTTCTTCCCCTTCCTTGACTCCCGCAATTCTCAAATTCTGACGCTTCGATCGTCCCTCCAGGTCCAAACACTTCTCTGACAGTTGTTCAACTTGAGTTGGTCAAATGACTTTCTATGGATTTCTCCACCAAGCTGCCATCACCTTGTCCATGGCTAACGTTTACACATACAGTGCTGAGCGTAAATGAGTACACCCCCTTTGGAAAGTAACATTTTAAACAATATCTCAATGAACACAATTTCCAAAATGTTGAAAAGACAAAGTTTAATATAAATATCTGTTTAACTTATAACGTGAAACTAAGGTTAATAATATAAACTTCGATTACACCAGGGCTTTTCAAAGTGTGGGGCGTGCCTCCCCTAGGGGGCGCCAGAGTTCTTCAGGGGGGGCACAACGTGAGGAAAAATAAACCAGAATAAGTTACTATTGCAGACATTTAGCAAACTTCAGCTAGCCTTTGCCAGAGACAAAATGGATCGATTTTTAGTACCTAAAGCTACAGTGAGTGAGGAGACAGAGTCTGGGCCAAGCAAAAAAAGAAGGAAGTATGACCACAATTATTTAATAGTTGGATTTTCATGGACTGGATCTGAAAATGCTCCACTGCCACAGTGTGTTGTCTGCCAAGAGGTGCTAGCTAACGATGCTATGAGACCATGTCGAATCTAGCGTCATATTGAGACCAAACACCCAAGTTTGGTGACCAAGCCCCGGGAGTTTTTTGACAGGAGGCTAAATGAACTGCGGTCACAGCAGAAAGTAATTCATACTTTTAGCACTGTAAATGGCAAGGCAACTGAAGCATCATATCATGTGGTGTTACACATAGCTAAAGCAGGTAAGCCCCACAACATCGGTGAAACATTAATCTTACCTGCTGCTAAAGACATGTGTTCAGTGACGATGGGAGATGCTGCTGCTGCCAAGCTGAAGGCCATACCGATGCCTGATAACACCATCCAGCGCCGCATCTCAGACATGGCATCGGATGTTAAGGAACAGGTGCTGGATGCTATTCGTGAGAGCCCTCTCTTCTCCATTCAGCTGGATGAGTCTACCGACGTCGCTAACCATGCTCAGTTAATGGCGTATGTGCGCCATATTAAAGAGCTCAGTGTCGAGGAGGGGTTTTTGTTTTGTTATCCTCTGCCAACTCACACTACAGCAGGAGAAATATTCAAGGCTTTGAATGATTTCATGCAGGAGAATCGTATTGATTGGAGCTGATGTTGTGGAATATGTACTGATGGCGCAAGGGCAATGACAGGCCGCCACAGTGGTTTGGTGAAGCAGGTGCAAGTGGTTGCCCCGGCCGCTGTTTGGAAGCACTATCATCCATCGCCAGGCTTTGGCGCCCAAGAAGATGCCAAAAGAGTTGCGCGCGGTGCTGGACGAGGCAGTAAAAATTGTTAATCTAATTAAATCACGTGCCATGAATGCTCCTCTCTTCTCCATCCTCTGCAATGAGATGGATGCTCACTCCCAACAGCTGCTGCTGCACTCCGAGGTCTGATGGCTGTCCCGGGGCAAGGTCCTCACCCGCTTGTGTGATTTGCGCGAGGAAGTGCTCCTATTCCTTGCCGAAATCAGTTCTCCACTGGTGAAGCATATGGGGGACATGAACTGGGTTGCAATGTTGGCATATCTTTCTGATATCTTTGACCGAATAAACGCACTGAACACCTCTCTGCAGGGCAAAGAGAGCCATGTCTTTTTGGCACACGATCGAGTCTCTGCATTTAGGAAAAAGTTGGACTTGTGGTGTGCTCATGTTAAACGGGGCTCGGTGGAAATGTTCCCGACGTTGGAAGATGTTGTGGAGAAGGCAGGGCTGCAACTGGACACTACAACAGGTGATCATTGCGCATTTGGAGGGGCTGCGTGAGCAGTTTGCAGAGTATTTTGGAGAGGAGACCTTAGCAAATCAGTGGGTGAGAAATCCATTCTCATTCCCAGCGACATCCAGTGATGCACTAACAGTGCAAGAGGAAGAGGCCCTTGTTGAACTGAACTCTAACATGGACTTGGAAAAAAAAAAAGATGAGTGAAGTGTCACTTGCACACTTCTGGCTGTCTGTGGAGACCGAGTTCCCCCACCTCTCCAAAAAAGCGCTTCAGGTACTCATCCCGTTCACATCTACATACCTGTGTGAATGCGGTTTTTCTGCGTTAACATTGATCAAAAACAAGTACCGGTCTAGCCTGCAGGTAGAGGATGATACATGTTTATTCCTGTCAACAGTGCATTTTTTTTTTCTTGGAACCTTGCTAGGGCGGGCGGTCGAGTTACCCAGGGCGGCCGCCTTGCCTGGAAAGTGCTGGGGGAAACACTGCTTTGTATGGCCTCCATGATTTTTAATGACAGCACCAAGTCTTCTAGGCATGGAATGAACAAGTTGGCGACATTTTGCAACATCAATCTTTTTCCATTCTTCAACAATGACCTCTTTTAGTGACTGGATGCTGGATGGAGAGTGATGCTCAACTTGTCTCTTCAGAATTCCCCAAAGAAAATAATTTCTTTACACCACAAAGGTGAAGGCTACGAGATGATCAGCAAAGCTTTACTTATCAGTCAGAATACTGTAGCAAAAGTGGTACAAAAATTTAAGAAAGATGGAACTGCAACCATCTCAGAGACGTCCAGGTCGTCCACGGGAGTTAACACCTCGACAGGAGCATCTTCTGATGAGAAGGGTTGAAGAAAATCGGCATGCAAGTTCACTGCAGTTATCTAAAGAAGAAAGCGAAACTGGGGTGACTATTTCCCGTGACACAATACGGCGTACACTGCAGAGGAATGGCATGCATGGATGCCATCCATGAAAGAAGCCTCTCCTAAAGCCCAGGCACAAAAAAGCCCGCCTAGAGTTTGCCAGGGCCCATGCTGACAAAGATGAAGACTACTGGGACTCTATACTCTGGAGTGATGAAACCAAGATAAATGTTTTTGGAACTGATGGCTTCAAAACTGTATGGCGTCGCAAAGGTGAGGAATACAAAGAAAAATGCATGGTGCCTACAGTGAAACATGGTGGTGGCAGCGTCCTTATGTGGGGCTGCATGAGTGCTGCTGGTGTCGGGGAGCTGCATTTCATTGATGGCATCATGAATTCACAGATGTATTGCTCTATACTGAAAGAGCAGATGCTACAATCGCTCTGTGCCCTTGGTCGTCGTGCACTTTTCTAACATGAATAAACACACATCTACGTAAGGCCACTGTTGGATTTCTGAAGAAGAACAGGGTGAAAGTGATTCAGTGGCCAAGTATGTCTCCTGATCTGAACCCAATCGAACACCTATGGGGAATTCTGAAGAGACAAGTTGAGCATCACTCTCCATCCAGCATCCAGTCACTAAAAGAGGTCATTGTTGAAGAATGGAAAAAGATTGATGTTGCAAAATGTCGCCAACTTGTTCATTCCGTGCCGAGAAGACTTGGTGCTGTCATTAAAAATCATGGAGGCCATACAAAGTACTAGATGTAGTAGTTTTTGTTGTGGGGTGTACTCATTTTTGCACCACCCTAATTTGAGTAAAACTGAAAAATGTGTAATCCAAGTTTATATTATTAACCTTACTTTCACGTTATAAGTTAAACAGATGTTATATTAAACTTTGTCAACATTTTGGAAATTGCTTTGTTCATTGAGATATTGTTTAAAATGTTACTTTTCAAAGGGGGTGTACTCATTTACGCTCAGCACTGTAGCTAGTTAACTTGGACACTGTTAGCTAGCATTTAAAAACGGAGTTACGCTAACATGAATAGCGTTAACTTATCTGAACTCCTTTCAGAAATGTTGTTTTAGCATAATTATTTTCTGAGCAAGCTGCATTTACAGCTATTCCACTGTCTTCATGATTAACATACACATGCATGCGTGCACACACTGCCACAGCTGTGTCAAAGCACCACCATGCTGCTTTGTGGGGGTGAGTAGGAGTGTTAAAAAAATAATAAAATTTAAAAAAAAAAGTAAAAAATAAAAAAGAAGAAAATGACAGTGGCTTTTTTTTGGTCAGTTCAGTTGCGTTTCATTTTGTAACATTCTACCAGGCGTTTATTCTATAGGTTCTACAAACTAGTCAGTAAATCCAGTAGGTTGCTTCAGAGGCATTGTCAGCATTGTGGCAATAATACAACAATGCGTTGACCAAAAAAAAAAAAAAAATGTACTTTTAATACTTAAGTATTTTTAAAAGCAAGTACTTCAGTAAAAATTTGACTGGAGAACTTTCACTTGTATCGAAGTAACATTTGAACAGTGGGATCTGTACTTTGACTTAAAGTGCCATTCCACCATTGGATGTATTCTTTGGCATCTCATCTCATCTCATTATCTCTAGCCGCTTTATCCTTCTACAGGGTCGCAGGCAAGCTGGAGCCTATCCCAGCTGACTACGGGCGAAAGGCGGGGTACACCCTGGACAAGTCGCCAGGTCATCACAGGGCTGACACATAGACACAGACAACCATTCACACTCACATTCACACCTACGCTCAATTTAGAGTCACCAGTTAACCTAACCTGCATGTCTTTGGACTGTGGGGGAAACCGGAGCACCCGGAGGAAACCCACGCGGACACGGGGAGAACATGCAAACTCCGCACAGAAAGGCCCTCGCCGGCCCCGGGGCTCGAACCCAGGACCTTCTTGCTGTGAGGCGACAGCACTAACCACTACACCACCGTATTCTTTGGCATAAAATACAATATATTTTATGACAACATAACTAGACAGAGAAATCTTTTAGCTTCAAAATGATACATCAAACATAATTTTTTGACAACGACAAGTATATTAATTTTGCGACCAAAGTCACCTACCCTTTTAATTTCCGCGCGGTAGTGAAACGTGAGGTCATCGGCAGGTTCCCCTTCTTGTGTACCACGTGTCGGTCTATTTTTAGACCAGGAAACCCCCAAAGCGAGAGGGTCATTTCTCCTCGTATATGGGGGCCAAAAAAATTGCGAAAAATTGAGTTAATCTTTCAGTTAGCTAGATTTATTGGTATTAGCTAGATTTATTGGTATTATTTTTATCGCATTCTATCCGCCATTGCTGATAATATGTGCCACGTCACACGTCACGTGGTACACAAGAAGGGGAACCTGCCGATGACATCACGCGCGGAAATTAAAAGGGTAGGTGACTTTGGTCGCAAAATTAATATACTTGCTGTTGTCAAAAAGTTATGTTTGATATATCATTTTGAAGCTAAAAGATTTCTCTATCTAGTGATACCATTTATGTGTGTTGTCAAAATATATTGTATTTTATGCCAAAGAATACATCCAATGGTGGAATAGCACTTTAAGTAATGAAGTTGGGTACTTTGTCCACCTCTGGTTATTTCATAGTTTGGTGTCTTCAGTGTTGTTCTAATGTAAAAAAAGAGTCAAAATACAGAAAAATATATGAATGAGTACGGGTGTCCAAACTTTTGACTGGTAGGCTACTGTATATAAATTGCTTAGCAGTATGATCCTCTGTATTCGTTCACATTAACATACAGAAATGTTGTTCTCTTTAATGGACCAGGTTCAGTTTGTGCTATGAGACGGATTTAAACTCATTGATGAATTCTGGTGCACTCTGGTGAGACGTCTAATATCCACTTCTCTTCTCCATACACATCACCATTAAGAATAAAAGATGTGCTGATCTTGCTGCTGATAGAGAGAGTTAAGTGAGGCAGGCAGTGCAGTGTTATATTATAAACAAACTTCTTTCCTTTTTTGCGCTCTTACAGTCATCCGGTTACCTGAGTCTAGCACAAATCACATTTCCCCCACTTATGAGCCGGTTTCCTGCTCAGAGGAGCCAGAAAAGGAAAACTGCCAGATCGAGTGATTGCAACACATATGTTGATGCACTAACACACACACACACACAAACTGATAACCACCACCCCCACACAAAAAGACTCATGAAAAAGTGAAAACCCAGCCAGCTTCCTCCTGCACTGCCGCCTCAGCTTCCGGTCTTTCTTCTCTCCGTCCACGTAGGAACTGAGACTTTACACAGACGCTATCTCAAAAGAAAACTACCATTATCACATACTCCAGCCTGAGCGGCACCAGGAGACTTATCACTGACCTCTTGGTGTGCTTTTAAACCACTCTTTCACCAACATTTTAATTTAATTTAAATGATGGTCATTGATTCGACTGCTTTTTACGGGTACATTTGAAACTAGTCTGATGCCGACAGTTACACTACGCATGGCTATGCCTGGTTTCTGGTAGGTATTAACAAGGTTGTGTGTTGTGCTTTTCATTCAATAACAGGCAAGGAAAATAAATACATTCACCTGATTCAAGTAAACAGTCCCTTCAGACAATATCCAAGCGACGCAACTTAGCGTAAATGTTTCGCTTTCAATCCAACTTGCTTTGTCAGTGTTCCTGTAATCATTTCGTACCAATAAACACGTGATTGGCCCCTCCACTTTCCCCAGATTTATTTGTGAAGGCAATCCAGGATTCTAGACCACGGGTTGGCCTAGCGGTTAGCGTGTCCGCCTCTCGATTGGGAGATCGTGAGTTCTACTCACGGTCAGGTCATACCAAAGACCATCATAAAAATGATACCTACTGCCATCTGACAAGGCATGCTGCAATCCAGATGCGAGTGAGAAGTCAAACCCTCACGGTTACCAGAGGACTAACCCCCCACTGTAACCCTAGCTATGTAATAGGCTGAGGGCTACGGAAATGGAGATCGGCGCTACCCTATGCGCCACATGGCGTGGGAAGGACTTTGGGGGGGAATCCAGGATTCTGTCTCCCACCTAAGGGACACTGGCTGGTGGGGCTTGTGGTGCCCTTCGCCATTGTAACATTGCATTATGTTCCACCAGGGCTGTGCTGTTTTGTTGTATGGGGTAGAAACTTGGCAAACAACAAAAAACACTCCTAAAGAAGAACCAGGCTTTTGTCAACAGATGCCTACATAGAATCCTAAGGATATGGTGGCCAGAAAAGATTACCAATGAAGAGTTGCTGACAAGAACATAAACACCCATGGTAACCAGGGGGTGGATTGGCCATACTCTACGAAAACCTAGGAACGTCACAAGACAGGCATTACAGTGGAACCCCCAGGGGAAAAGAAAGAGAGGTCACCCCTGGAATACAACAGCAGAGATCCAGACAGCTGGCTACACCTGGAAGCAGCTGGAGAAAGAAGCAAGACAGAGTGGAGGAGGATGGTCAGTGGCCCACGTTCCTCTTTGGAACCACAGGCTTAAACTAAGCTGCCTTTCAATCCAACTTCAGTACTGGTCAAATGGGGAAAACCAACTGTTGGACCTTTTTAGGGTGTACAAGTCTACTCTTTCATCGACCTCATCTCAACACTGAGAACTTTGGATATATTTGGCTGATGTGTCAGCAACTGGCCATTGAGACGGTTATCACTGATCACAATCTGAGACCAAAAAAAGACTGCTATGAACAATTAAAGGATGCTTTGCATGGCATTTCCGCAGCTGTGTGTCCAATTCATCATGAAGTTATGGGGGCGGAAGTTGACTGAGAAATAACGTGCATCATTCCGTACTCCCTTTTTTGTGGGAAGGGTGGAAATATGACTACAGCCCAAACCTGAGATCAGCAGTTGGGAAGAAAAAAAAAAAAAAGCTTGGGAGAAACAAGAACCTTCTCATGGGACAAGGTAATGGATGACGGGAATAAGCAGAGAAGGGAAAACTTCTTGGAAACAGGAAATCAAATGGGAACTGAAAAAGAATAAGGAGGACACTGATTAAAAAGAGGCAGAGGAGAAAAAAAAAAGTGCGAGAAGGCATCTCTCAGACATGATCACGAGACAATCAGTGGTGTCAAGGGACTGAACTAATGACATGACATGCTCACAACTACACTACGCAAATAACACCTCCCACACTACCGGTACATCAACTTCTCCTCCTCGACATCTTATCCATCCTTTCCTTCCTGCAGTTTCTTTCTGACCCTTTCACTCATTGTATTCTCTGTATCCCATTCATTTCCCATGTCCGTACTGCAATCTCCTGACTCTCTGGAGCTTTTCAAGCACTTACACCAATGTGTGCACCACCCTTTACTGCTCGGTCTCACTATCGCACATACACCCCACCTCCTGTCCATGATGCAATGTCCCTACACACATATTCCAGCTGGCGGGATGACCTCAGCAGTGCATGAACGCTGGGTGTGGTTCATAAGCAAGGCTCAGCGAGAATAGAGAGAGGGTGCGGGTAACATTAGTGAACGGATGCAGGGCGAACAAGGTCGGTCTTCCTTCCACTTACTCTGAAGAGAAGATGCATACTTATTGGTTATTACGTTAGTCTTGTGGTTATGAGCCAGTAATCCAGTATGGAGATAGTAAAGCTCGTATTAAGACACAGTGTTACTAGTGTCTCTTTTCCAAAAGGACTACCGCCAGCCGTTGGTTTAGATCTTAATTACACTAAAGCATTCTTTGCTTAGCAGTCTGGATCAAAAGCAAATGCTTTGGAACTTGAATTTGATTTTCAGAGACAGACAGTAATAAAATAGACCGCTCCCTGTCTCTGATGGTCTCTTGGCTTCCACAGAAATCCATGCGCTTGCAACACATCGTAACGGTTCAAGAATTGTACAAACATGAGGGAATGAAAGAGGAAATATCTACAAAGCTTTGTGTTCTCGCTCATGGAGCAACGAGCCTACTGTCATTGCACAACCACATTCCTTTCATCCCTTCACCATTTCTGTAGCTGCACTGCTTCTCGTGTGAACACTGATAGGTCAGTGAATGAATGTTCTCAGGCGTAGTCATGCTGGTAAGCAACAAAGTGTGCCTGCACACTCCGATACTCCCTGATCTGCAGTCTTATCACGGACTTTACAATACAGCAGCACAGCATCACACAGAAACCGCAAGTGTGTGTTGAAGTGCATGTGCTTAACTCAGCAGTAGTGTGAAAGGAGATCAAGGTTGAGACAAAACAGAATACGAGTCAACACCAGAATAATCCTATTTAGCTATTCAGAGTTTAAATTCATATCACTTCAATTTATTTTCTAGAGCAGCGCTCAGTACGTTTACATGCACATCCAAATCGAGCTGCTGTCGGTAATCGAGCTAAGGGTCCCAGCAGGGGTGCCAGAGAAATCCAATCCTACATGCACACAAAGAAATCGAGCTATTGTGTGAGGTACATTGTGCACCCGAGCCACAGGTGGCGCTACACGCCCCATCGTGTTGGTACACTTCTGGTCGTCGTCATGAAGAACAGCTATTCAAGAGTATAAACAAAATTATCAGTTCCGTGTTCACAAGAAATTTTACTGGTCTAAATCACTACAAATTGCTCTAATGACAGATTTGATGACATTTCCTGTACATTTTATTTATCTTTTTATTACATCCACCTGCCAAGGGACTACAGGCGGAAATTAGCATGTACTGCTATAACCTGGTACAGACATCTGTCCTTACCACAAGGATAATGTTTAATTTGTGCACTGTCCCTTTTAAAAATAAAATAAACTCTAAGGTGGCGTTTACATTAGACCGTATCAGTATCGTTTTCGTCGCGGATGCACTGTCCGTTCACATTAAAAACGCCGGGAAACGACTCCACAGGCGGAACAACTTGAATCCGCCAGGGCGCACGTATTCAACCCAGTTCGTATCTGATCCGGTGCTGTGTAAATATTGAGATACGAGGAAACACTGTGCTGAGCTCTAGCTGACGTCGTCATTGGATAACGTCACTGTGACATCCACCTTCCTGATTCGCTGGCGTTGTTTATGCCACGTTGGTCATGTGACGCGACTGCTGAAAAACGGCGCGGACTTCACTTCCTGCTATTGTTTCCACCTTGTATCACCTTTTTGTTTTTCATTAAAGAGAGTATAAAAGTATGAATATAATGCTTTGCCATTATTAATGTTGTTCATGGTAAGATGCAAATACTGCCCATTGTGTAGTTATGATTGTCTTTAGGCTTGCCATCCTTCCACTTGCAAGTGGTGAGTGACTTGCACATGCCCGATATGCACTGGGATCACACACAGCGGCTCAGTCCCGAATCACTGCTCGTGCACTTCACTCGCGCGCTCTGTGAGCTGCGCAGGGCCGGAGTGCGCACCCTCCAGAGGGCACTCGCTGTTCAGGGCGGAGTGATTTGGAGCGCAGCCGCTGAGGAGGAAGCGCTGAGCCGCACTGACACATTTCAACTTGCGTGCCGTCTAATTAGTCATGTGATTAGCGTATCCGTGTATTGGCGTTGTTGTGTGCACGCGAATCGTGTATTGGCGTTGCTGTGTGCACGCGAATCGTTTTAAAAACGTTAATCTGATGATCCGCTGATACGGTCTAATGTAAACACCACCTAAGAAGAGTGTTTGTAGTTTGTATGTACGAACAGAAGTGTTACTAATAAAGTGGGCGGCTAAGGTGAAGTGTCATGCCGACCGAGGCGGGTTTTTTTTTTTTCCCGACCGAGGCTGTCGTGTTTCCCGCTTGTGGTCTCGTCACTCCCGGAAGGGGCAGCGCTGAAGTAAGTAGCTGGACTACGTAGCTCGATAGGGTATACATGCACTAAGTAGCTCGGCAAAAATCGCATAATCTAGGTCGTGTAGCTCGATTACGAGAAATCAAGTTCGGTTCAATTTCAGCCTAGCTAAGGTGTTTCCATGCCATTTAGAACTTCGATTTCAGTCGAGCAACGGCAGAAATTCGATTTTCTCTATGTGCATGTAAACGCACTGACTGTCTGACTGTGCCCGTTGTAATATAACTGATAGATTGCTATTAAAGCGCTTATTCTAATGTGCTATCGTTTCTATAGTATCAAATCATTTCTTGGAATTCACCTTCATGGCAGATACTAGCTGTAATCTAAGGCTAAAAATGTGTTGTAACTGAACAAAGAAAAATGTATATTCATTGCTATTCTATCCACATTCACTGGATATGAGGAATCGCACGCTCAGATTGGCTACTCTACTACTAGGTTATCAGCTCATATACCGTGAGTAGAGAAAAACAAAAAAATGGCAGAGCGTGTTGCTCAACCAACCAAGGACGAAAGAAAAACCACTCGAAAACACAACCTCAAAAATGTTAAGTATTTAAAAGAAACAGAAATGGCTAAAAGAATACAGTCGTCATCCCCCACCCAGGGCAGCACAGTGGTGTAGTGGTTAGCGCTGTCGCCTCACAGCAAGAAGGTTCTGGGTTCAAGCCCAGCAGCTGACGGGGGCCTTTCTGTGTGGAGTTTGCATGTTCTCCCGGTGTCTGCGTGGGTTTCCTCCGGGTGCTCCGGTTTCCCCCACAGTCCAAAGACATGCTAACTGGTGACTCTAAATTGACCGTAGGTGTGAATGGTTGTGTCTCTCTATGTGTCAGCCCTGTGATGATCTGGCGATTTGTCCAGGGTGTACCCTGCCTCTCGCCCATAATCAGCTGGGATAGACTCCAGCTCGCCCGCGACCCTGCACAGGATAAGCAGTTACAGATAATGGATGGATATAGTCCCCCCCCATTATCTCCTTGTTACACACTCCAGCCCAGTTGGTGGTGGTAATGCACCAAAAAAAAAAAAAAAACCTGAAAAAGAACCCCCCAAAAAAAGCAAAATATGGAATAAAAGTAAGAGCATATCTTTATTCCTTTTTCAAGAATTATCGCATTTTCACAAATTGCTCCTGTCATTTCGCCGGTTTGTTTTCATTCCAAGTGGAAACGATTTTCTCGGATGTTTTGTATAAAGTTTTTATTTATAGAATTTGCAAAAACATAAAAATGCTCCGTTTCTCAAAATCCAGTGAATGTGGACAGAATAAAACCGTTATTCCGCTCGATCTCGTCGTACATGGCTTATAGACGACTCAGTAATACGCGCCTTGTTGGCTATCAGCTCATGTACGACTCGATTTCGTGGAATAACTTAAATATACATAAATACATATGGTTATTTACCAGCTTAAGGTCGGTCCGTATGGTGAAATACCGTGACTGAGGTCTTGAAAGTACTGAGCGAGGCCCTCTGGGCCGAGGTCAGTATTCAAGGCCGAGGTGACGGTATTTCAGCATACGGACCGACCTTAAGCTGGTAAATAATATATTTATTTTTTTCTTTACCAAATTCTAACAGAAAACGAGAGCGCCCGAAAGGGAAAACCGAGCCGAGCCGCCATTTTGAATCCTCATTCACGGCTGTAATGCAAATTACTTCCTCCTTGGTATACAAGTGCACTTCCATGGCAGGAAAAAAACAAACAAACTACATTTTGCTGCCCATGTAGTCCCCTATTTATACAAATAGGAGTCATTCTGGGGTGGCACGGTGGTGTAGTGGTTAGCACTGTTGCCTCACAGCAAGAAGGTCCGGGTTCGAGCCCCGTGGCTGGCGAGGGCCTTTCTGTGTGGAGTTTGCATGTTCTCCCCGTGTCCGCGTGGGTTTCCTCCGGGTGCTCCGGTTTCCCCCACAGTCCAAAGACATGCAGGTTAGGTTAACTGGTGACTCTAAATTGACCGTAGGTGTGAATGTGAGTGTGAATGGTTGTCTGTGTCTATGTGTCAGCCCTGTGATGACCTGGCGACTTGTCCAGGGTGTACCCCGCCTTTCGCCCGTAGTCAGCTGGGATAGGCTCCAGCTTGCCTGCGACCCTGTAGGACAAGATAAAGCGGCTACAGATAATGAGATGAGACATTCAGGATTCTGCCATGTT
This sequence comes from Neoarius graeffei, assembly GCF_027579695.1. NCBI lineage: Eukaryota > Metazoa > Chordata > Actinopteri > Siluriformes > Ariidae > Neoarius > Neoarius graeffei. The sequence continues at coordinate 47,907,114 of NC_083573.1, forward strand.
TTTGCTCGGCGTTAGCAACAGTTCCAGGTTTTTAGCTTTCTCCTGAAATGTTTTCTTTTATTTCTTCTTCCTCAGGGTAGTAAAACTCGCTTTCGCTGTGAACACTTATCACTATCCATGCTGTAAAATTTATGCTATTCTCCTGAGAAATGCTGGCAAAAATTTCCAAGATTTTTGATAATCTTATAAATAAATCTTATTAAAAATTTAAAAAAAATGTTGACAAAAAAAAAATGCTACTATGTTTTTTGTTGTGAATGAGCGAGTCACCAGAGGTCCATAACCAGGATTCGTACCGTAGGATACGGACCCGCTCGCCACCCAATCAGAGCGCAGGATTTGATGGAAACCGGACCGTGAAAAAAATAAATAAATGTAATGAATTCGTGGAAGGAGTGTTAGGTGTCAGTGCTTTAGAACAGTCATTAAAGGTTTCCTCCATGGTAGAGGGAACCTCACCACAGGACAGAGGACTTTGTGCATTCCAGTTTCTCAGTGACAATTTTTTTTTTTTGGTCCAAGTCCAGATGGTGGGGATATGACAGTTTCAAGCTGCTATAATTAAAGTGATTACCTCTAGAAACTTAAATGTAAACATTAAATGTAATAATCAAATTCATGATTGTTACAGGTTTCTGGTTTGCATCAGGTCACGCCACACCACCCCAGCATTGATTATTTTCCTATAACAGCATGCCGGTCACATTTTATTTAAATTTCAGTTCTTTTTTCCGAGAAGTCATTTATGCCTTTATCAAGCAAGTCAAGCAGCTTGTTACTGCTTGTGAACACACAGTGTATATGAGTGAACCTGTTCCAAATATTGTTATCTAATAGATAATACACACAAGCATGTATTGGAGTTAAGAGAACATGTATTAGGAGCTGCATTAACCCATTAAAGTCTCGCCATATTATTAAGTAACTGAGTTGGCCTAGTGGTTAGCATGTCCGCCTCTCGATCGGGAGATCGCAAGTTCTACTCACGGTCGAGTCATACTAAAGACGGTCATAAAAATGGTACCTACTGCCGTCTGGCAAGGCACGCTGCAATACAGATGCGAGTGGGGAGTCAAACTCTCACGGTTATCAGAGGACTAGCCCCCCCCACCACCACCACTGTAACCCTAGCTATGTAATAAGCAAGAGGCCGAGGGCTACGAAATGGAGACTGGCGCCGCCCTATGTGCCATATGGTGCGGGAAGGACTTTAGATATTATCAAGTAAATCCTATGATTTCTTCAGTAACTACAGTAAAACCAAACACGAGAAGTAGGTATGCAGTGACCGAAGTGAGGAATGTACGTTTGGATCCGGCATCAGAGAGTTTAAGAGATTAATTGGGAGGGGGTTCGCCCAATTCCACATCAACTGAGGTCAGACTTGGCATTGGGAGACGATTAAATTGTTAAAGGCACAGGGTGGACCAAAGCAGCAGACTTTGTTCATGAATGGGTGTCAGTTAGAGAGGAAGTGAAAAGCCTAATAAATTACACATGTACATACCGACACCCACGGCATCACCCCACCTTTCCTCTTTCTCTGAACACACACACAGAGCTATCCACCTTTCCTCATTTTTGGAAAACAATCTAAAAACAGACCACAGTTGCCATGGTTACATAAGCAGCCTGATTCACTGACACACACATACACACCCTCGGCATCTCAGAAACGGGCTCCAAGCTAACGAGAGCTGAAACAAACAAACATCGACAACCAGATGAGTAAGGACCATGTGGGGAACTTCTACTTACAAGTATGACATGAAGCAAGCACTGTAAAACTGACATTTCACCAAGTGAAAATATCTTGACGATGGTCAAAGTTATCTCCTAGTTCCTACACGGTCAGAAACAGGGGTACAGTAGGAGTCAATTTCCATCCCCCAGGGTACAATCTACACTAATGTACTAATGCTCATTATTGGACCTCAAGGTAACCATGTGTACCTTTTTAAGGGCCAAAAAGGTACAGATATGTTCCCAAGCAGTATGTAAAGGGTACAAATAAGTACCTTATGCCGCTTTTCCACTACCAACGCGGCTGAGTTGGGCTGAGCCGTGCTGAGTTGGGCTGAGTCGGGCTGAGTCGAGCTGAGCGGGGCTGTTGGGGTTGCATTTCGACTACAACCGCGCTGAACCGTGCTGGCTGGAAGTGGGTGGACACATTGGGTGGAGTTAGCGAAAGTGGGTGGACGTCAGGTGATGTCGTTAGGCGGCGCAAACAGTGACATCAGTGACCTTTTAAGCGGTAGTCTCACGACCCGGATAGTAAACAATAAACATGGAGGACATGGGTCGTTAGTGTTGCTGGTCTTGGTGCTGTGGCTTGTTGTCACCGACAACGCCAACAGATACTGGCAAGAGCGTATAGATGAGGCGAGGCGCATAAGGCTTCATAATTCTCGTAATTCGTAATTCTCCTTCTTCCGGGTTTACGGTGTTTACAGATCCCAGCGTGCTCGCGGGGCGTGTGTGGGCATGTGAGGACACTCCTCCTCACCAATCAGTGCACAGGGGAGTGTCTCCTCACGCCCCTAGCCCCACTCAGCTCGGTTTGGCTCGCTTCAGCCACACTCCAAAACCGTGCGAGTTTTGGGTGCTGAGTAAGGCTGAAGCGAGCTGAGTCGTGCTGTTCTTAGATGGTCGAAACGTGAGCCGTGTCGGGCTGAAGCGAGCTGAGAAAGGGTAGTGGAAAAGGGCCATTAGAGGGTACTGCTCCAGTGACAAGCCAGTGCACCCCTAAAGGTACAATAATGTACTTTATTTTCTGAGAATAAGCTGTGGTACGCGTTATTTAAAATAATGAGACCTTCTTAGTCATTCAAAGCTTTACATTTTCCAAAGCGACCTTGAAATTGGGAAAGGGACTATATAAAAGCAAGTTATTATTACTACTGCTACATTTTCTTATGCTATTGGCAGATCGTTTTGCTTCTTTCAAGAAATAAATGTTTCAAATGAGCAAAACTATCTGCCAATAGACTAACACAAGTTCAAGCTTGAAAGTAGTCAAAAAGAAAAGTCTAGAAACCGCTTTCATAATCTTCTATTCGGTTTATGATGCATGGTGCATGCGTGCGTGACTGATTTCGCACTGCTGACGCCTGCGCTGCCTCTGCACAAAGTTCTAAAGCAAAGCAGAAAACTGGAATGAACGTCAGGGTCTGATCCAGTTCCTGAAAGCAGAGCACTTGCTCAGTCATGTCTTCACTCTCTACTTTTTTTAATGAGGGAACAAGGAGTGATGAGAGGTGGATCTGCTGGCTAGTTTCCCTTTTTCTGCCCTCCTGCAATGCAGGAAGGAAACAGGCGCTCTGTATTTATTTATTTTTTTTAAACCAGAGACTTCCTCAAATAAGAATGATCTGAGCGGAGAGGAAGTGGAAGCAACATTAAGGGGATAGTCATGTCCTGTGCAGCTGAGAAGACCCCTGATATCATATCCTGTTATATTACACACACACACACACACACACACACACACCCCTGAGGAACACAATGGTACTCTCACTTACCGTAGGACCACAAGGGTAAACCTATGACGGCATATTAGGGCCATTGTAGGGAGAAAGAAAAAAAAAAGAAAAAAGAAAAAAGCATGGAGCCATGATTGTTCTCTCAGAGAATACAACGTTTTTTCCTTCATAAATCTGACATTTTAATCCCAGAGTCCCCCCCTCCCAACAAATGTATGACTTTATAATCTCAGAATATCCTAGTATTTTTCTCATAAATTTGTGACTTTTTAAATCTCTGAAATTCTGAGGGGTTTTTTTTCATGGAATATCCCCCCCCAACCCTCAGCTCCGTATTATTATTAGTTATTATTATTAATTATTTTAAACCTGCAATGACCCTATTACAATAGGGTCTAACACCTAATTAGTTTAGTTTAAACTTTATTATACACAGAATCCAAAAAAGATAAACCTTATTTATTTACATTGGAGCTGTGTTTAGTTAAAGGAATTATGTACAAGTATATAAAAAATAAATTCAAATTAAAAAAAAAAACAAAAAAAAAAACTATATGACGGCATATTGGGGCCATTGTAGGGAGAAAAAGAAAAAGAAAAAAAAAAAAGATGGAGCCATGATTGTTCTCTCAGAGAACACAAGTCCCCCCCCCATAAATTTGTGACATATTTTAATCCCAGAGGGTTTTTTTTCCTCGCAAATGTATGACTTTATAATCTCCAAGAATATCCTAGTATTTTTCTCATAAATTTGTGACTTTTTAAATCTGAAATTCTGAGGGTTTTTTTCTTGGAATATCCCGCCCCAATCCCTCAGCTCCGTATTATTATTTTTTTAAACCTGCAATGACCCCATTACGATAGGGTCTAATACCTAATACGTTCATATAAACCTGATCCTAAATGACAAATGCAGATTAGAGCCAAGTACTGTGTCATTATAGGTCAAAATATAGAAATATAAAAAAAGGTCATACTAAATTAATAATGAACTTTAAGATGTTCAGAGTCCTGCAAGGCCACAGCACCATGCAGTTGCAGCTCATTATTGTCGCCTTAGAGAGTTTTTCCTCGTCGTTCCCGCCTCTGGCTTGCTCATTCGGGATTTAAATCCACACCTCTATCCGGATTTCCGTAAAACTGCTTTGTAACAAATGTCCATTGTCTTAATTCTTAAATGGATTTAATACATAATTACCAAGCCCTTTCTGAAATGAATCAGTCGAGTTACATATCCCCCCCCCGCTCTCACTTATCAGAATGCAAGCACTCGAAGGAATAGGACACTTATTATGAATGTTGACTTCAACAAATAATTAACCCTGAAACAAGTAAAGAGCAGTGTCTCTCCCCAGGGATTTCAAACAGCATCCTGGTAAACAGTCATTTTGAAACAGCATTTTGCTTCTTGAAATAGTGTCAAAATCCACCCTATATGTTTTCGAAAATACATCAGTCAATAAACAGGAAGTCGATGTGCAACAGACCTGAAAACGGCATACATGGTATAGAACCCCAAGCTGAAGCTCGGTACCAAATATCAAGCAGTTGTGATTTGTAGTTGCTGAGAAAAGTGTTACGAAAATTTTGTAAATCCACGCTGTGTGTTTTGTAAATACATTCAGTCGGTAAACAAGAAGTTGATGTGCGACAGACCTGAAAACGGTATACACGGTATAGAGCCCCAAGCTGAAGCTCGGTACCAAATACCAAGTGGCTAAGTTTTGTGGCTGCTGAGAAAAAGGGTGTTTTGGACAGACGGAGATATGGACAGAGGTAAACCAGTATATACCCCCCCCCGGAGTCGGTGTAGAAATAATAATAAAAAAAGTATTTTATAAAATTTGTGATGTGTATATGTGCCACTGACAAAACAACAATGTCCAATTCACTGAGAATAGCATTCTGTAATGTGCTGATAAATCTGTTTGATATACAAGTAGCCTAGCAGCTCATATAATGTGTATAGATTCTGAACCTATGAATGTGATGTCATTTGTAGCACAATGTATGCATATAATAAAAGTAGCAGAAATAAACTAATGACGATATACTGTATAATCTTGGCATTACTGGTAATTATCTGTTGGATATCAGTGCTGGTTTCCTAACCCCAGGAATTTACAGCTTTACACATGACAGCTGACAGTTCGCATAATCATCTGCAATCTACCTATTGCTCAACTGAGAGCAGGCATTGCTTACGTGATTAAATCTGGCTGTGATGATCCTGCTGGAGCCCCAGATACTAAGTCACAGAGCTCGAAACTGATTTTCTACACTGACTCATTTTGTGCTGTTCGTTTTATACAATCTAATCCACCAAGAAAAATAAAAATTCTTAGCAGACAGAAAACAAACACGTTCTCCCTATCGTTGGGAATATTGCACTTTTGAATCCCGACGAAGCCTCAGCCAGCTGTGGCCGGAAGTCCTAGAGAGCAAAAACTGTTCCCACTCTCCGCGTGGGAGGGATCACAATTACTCACTCCCCTGCCAATCAGAGGAACACTAGACAATTGTGGATGTATGAGAGCTCAGATATGTGGAAGAGAGCAGTTAGGACTTTCCTCCGAGTGTCTTCAACTGTCCTGGGACACAACATGCATGAGGAGCAGTGTTTTAAAAAAATAAATAAATAAACAGTGGCTGACTTCATGCATCTTGGAGGAAGTACATGCTATCAGATTATGTGCAACATTTATTTACATGTTATTCTAAGATTATGTACAACATACTATAATGTCCACATGTTCACTAGCTTGCCTGCGACCCTGTAGAACAGGATAAAGCGGCTAGAGATAATGAGATGATATAGATCATCTCATTATCTCTAGCCGCTTTATCCTGTTCTACAGGATAAAGCGGCTAGAGATAATGAGATGTTCTACAGGATAAAGCGGCTAGAGATAATGAGATGATATATATCATCTCATTATCTCTAGCCGCTTTATCCTGTTCTACAGGGTCGCAGGCAAGCTGGAGCCTATCCCAGCTGGCTACGGGCGAAAGGCGGGGTACACCCTGGACAAGTCACCAGGTCATCACAGGGCTGACACATAGACACAGACAACCATTCACACTCACACCTACGGTCAATTTAGAGCCATCAGTTAACCTAAGGCTGGGCAGACACTGTGCGATTTTTGGCCCGATTTTGACACGATTTTCACTCGTGCGACTATTTTGGAGATCGGGCCGAGTTTTGGCTCAATCGTGCGTCTCGGATCGTGTAGTATACATGGGGTAACGACAAGCGATTAACACCTCACGACCTCCTCCCGATCGATCGGATGAAAATCAAACCTGTTTGAAATCCTGGTCGCCCCTCGTGAGGCTATTGCACTGTTGAAGCAGTGTCACGAGCCGATTTACCTCAACCTGTCACACTACACATGCGCGAACACAGATACGGAAGAGAAAACAAACACTGAGCAGCACTTCCGGTCTCCTCTTCTTCTTCACGTAATTAGAGATGGGATTTATGGCTCTTTGATGGGATCCGCATCTTTGTGATCCGTTCTTTGAAAAGAGCCGTTCAAAAGACTGGCTCATTTGGCTCTTTTTAAATATTTATTCAGTTTTAAGAAGACAGCGTCTAAAGAAGCCAGATCCCTCTGCTTAGACAGTGACATCAATTTTTCTGGACATACCTTTTATATAAAGCAACCTAGACTTACATTATTGTAACCCCTAAACGCTCATAAATAACCATTAAAAAAAAACAATGAGGGCTTCAATGAATGTCCATGCAGAATGGCTTTTCTGTTAAAAAAAAAAAAAAAGAACCCACTCAAGAACATAGTTATCAAGAACGCAAGAATATTTTATAGAAAAACACTTGTTTTACAAAAATATAAGTCGGAGATACAAAACAGATACAACTAGACAAACAGATAAATAAATAAAATACACAAAAATGGAACAAACAAAATGACGATAGAATAAATTAAATGAACGTCCATGCAAAGTAGTTTTCCCACAATATTATCATTAATATCACATAACATTATAAACTATCTGAAACACAGTACAGAAAAAGAACGACAGAAAGAACGGCTCCCCCAGCTCGAGACTCGGTTCTCATCGTTCATGCCTAGGAGCCGTTCAAAAGAATCGGTTCGTTCGCGAACGTCACAACACTATTCACGTTGCAGTTCCGGATACAAGAATCTGGAAGTATGGAAGTACAGTGTGAGCAGTCAGATCGCATCCGAGCATCGGATCGTATAGTGTGAGAACAGGAATCGTAAGCTACGTGCTGTTTACCCCTGCGATTCACTCGTACAGTGTGAGCAGCAGCTAAATACCACGATTGGAAAAAAAAAAAAAAAAAAATCAGTGTCTGCCCAGCCTAACCTGCATGTCTTTGGACTGTGGGGGAAACCGGAGCACCCAGAGGAAACCCACGCGGACACGCGGAGAACATGCAAACTCCTCACAGAAAGGCCCTCGCTGGCCACGGGGCTCGAACCCGGACCTTTTTGCTGTGAGGCGACAGCACTATATATCTTCTCCCAAAAGATAATAAAACGATGTACAAGAGGCATCATTGTGGAAAAAATTATTTCTTAGCTTTTATTGACATTTGAACAAAAAGTGGCATGTCCAAAATTATTCATACCCTTTGCAAACTGTCACAGTCTATGGGAAAATCCAAAGTTCTATACCATTCCAAATAGTCCAAGCTGTTCTAAAGCATCCTAATTACCCTGATTAATTGGGAACAGCCATTTTAATCAACTCAACAGGTGAAAAACAGCAGCTCTCCGCAGTTGGTTTGTGGACAGTCAGGGCTAAGACAAAGGAGCTCACTGAGGACCTGCGGCTGCGCATTGTGGCTGCTCACAAGTCAGGAAAGGGCTACAAGGCCATATCTAAATGTTTTCAAAGTTCCAGTGGCTATAGTGCAAAGTATTATTAAAAAATACAAGACGTTCCACACTGTGGAAAATCTCAGAGCACATGGTCGGAAGCCAAAAGTGACACCTGTGCTGGCCAGGAGGATAGTGAGAGAGGTGAAAAAGAATCCAAGGAGCACCAGCAAGGCCATCCTGGTGAATCTGGGCTCTGCTGGTGGCAAGATCTCAAGGCAGACAGTCCAACGGACACTGCACACTGCTGGGTTCCACGGATGCAGACCAAGGAGGACGCCACTTCTCCAGATAAGGCACACAAAAGCCCACTTGGCCTTTGCAAATGTTCATCTGGACAAAGAAGACAACTTCTGGTCTTCTGTTTTATGGTCAGATGAAACAAAAATTGAATTGTTTGGCCACAATGATGTGTCCTTCATTTGGCATAAAAAAGGAGAAGCCTTCAACCCTAAGAACACCATTCCCGCTGTTAAACATGGTGGTGGGAACCTAATGCTTTGGGGGTGTTTTTCAGCCAATGGACCAGGGAACCTAATCACAGTAAATGGCACCACGAAAAAAGAGCAGTGCATCAGGATTCTCAACATCAGGCGGTCTGCAGAGAAACTTGGCCTTGGGCACCAGTGGACATTTCAGCACGACAACAACCCAAAACACACAGCAAAAGTGGTGAAGAAATGGTTAGCAGACAAAAACATTAACGTTTTGCAGTGGCCCAGCCAGAGTCCTGAATTAAATCCAATTGAGAATCTGTGGAGAGAGCTAAAGATCAGGGTGATGGCAAGGAGACCCTCCAACCTGAAAGAGTTGGAGCTCATCGCTAAAGATGAATGGGCAAAAATACCAGTGGAGACATTCAAAAAGCTGGTCAGCAATTATAGGAAGCGTTTGATTGCTGTAATAGCCAATAAAGGCTTTTCTATTGATTATTGAGAAGGGTATGAATAATTTTGGACATGCCACTTTTTGTTCAAATGTAAATAAAAGCTGAGAAATATTTTTTCCACAATGATGCCTCTTGTACATCGTCTTATTATCTTCTGGGAGAAGCCCATGCCATTTCCAGTCAAGAAAAAAAAAAAACTTGCTGACTGAATAAAAGTAACTTTAAGTCAAAATTTGCCAGGGGTATGAATAATTTCGGGCTTGACTGTACACACACACACACACACACACACACACACACACACACACACACACGTGCCTGAAAGTTTGTGAATTTTCGATATTTCTGCATAAATATGACCTAAAACCTCATCAGATTTTCACACAAGTCCTAAAAGTAGATAAAGAGAACCCAGTTAAACAAATGAGACAAAAATATTATACTTGCTCATTTATTTATTGAGGAAAATGATCCAATATTACATATCTGGGAGTGGCAAAAGTATGTGAACCTCTAGGATTAGCAGTTAATTTGAAGGTGAAATTAGAGTCAGATGTTTTCAATCACTGGGATGACAATCAGGTGTGAGTGGGTAACACGTTTTATTTAAAGAACAGGGATCCATCAAAGTCTGATCTTCACAACACGTTTGTGGAAGTGTATCACGGCACGAACAAAGGAGATTTCTGAGGACCTCAGAAAAAAGTGCTGTTTATGCTCATCAGGCTGGAAAAGGTGACAAAACCATCTCTAAAGAGTTTGAACTCCACCAATCCACAGTCAGACAGGTTGTGTACAAATGGAGGAAATTCAAGACCATTGTTACCCTTCCCAGGAGTGGTCAACCAACAAAGATCACTCCAAGAGCAAGGCGTGTAATAGTTGGCGAGGTCACAAAGGATGCCAGGGTAACTTCTAAGCAACTGAAGGCCTCTCTCACATTGGCTAATGTTAATGTTCATGAGTCCACCATCAGGAGAACACTGAACAATGATGTGCATGGCAGGGTTGCAAGGAGAAAGCCACTGCTCTCCAAAAAGAACATTGCTGCTCATCTGCAGTTTGCTAAAGATCACATGGACAAGCCAGAAGGCTATTGGAAAAATGTTTTGTGGACGGATGAGACCAAATAGAACTTTTTGGTTTAAATGAGAAGCGTTACGTTTGGAGAAAGGAAAACACTGCATTCCAGCATAAGAGCCTTATCCTATCTTTGAAACATGGTGGTGGTAGTATCATGGTTTGGGCCTGTTTTGCTGCATCTGGGCCAGGACGGCTTGCCATCATTGATGGAACAATGAATTCTGAATTATACCAGCGAATTCTAAAGGAAAATGTCAGGACATCTGTCCATGAACTGAATCTCAAGAGAAGGTGGGTCATGCAGCAAGACAATGACCCGAAGCACCCAAGTCGTTCTACCAAAGAATGATTAAAGAAGAATAAAGTTAATGTTTTGGAATGGCCAAGTCAAAGTCCTGACCTTAATCCAATTGAAATGTTGTGGAAGGACCTGAAGCGAGCAGTTCATGTGAGGAAACCCACCAACATCCCAGAGTTGAAGCTGCTCTGTACGAAGGAATGGGCTAAAATTCCTCCAAGCCGGTGTGCAGGACTGATCAACAGTTACTGGAAACATTCAGTTGCAGTTATTGCTGCACAAGGGGGTCACACCAGATACTGAAAGCAAAGGTTCACATACTTTTGGCACTCACAGATATGTAATATTGGATCGTTTTCCTCAACAAATAAATGACCAAGTATAATATTTTTGTCTCATTTGTTTAACTGGGCTCGCTTTATCTACTTTTAGGACTTGTGTGAAAATCTGATGATGTTTTAGGTCATATTTATGCAGAAATATAGAAAATTCTAAAGGGTTCACAAACTTTCAAGCACCACTGTATATATATATAAAAAAATCCACCACACCGTTTCTGCACTTACTGCTGCTGATGCTTCCCACAAAATCAAGTCGTACATGAGCTGATAAATGATTGGCCATAAGCCATGCATGACAAAATTGAGGGGAATAACCTTTTTAATCTCTCCACATTCACTGGATTTTGAAAAATAGAGCATTTTTTATTATTTGCAAATTCGATAAATAAAAACTTTATACAAAACATCCGACAAAATTATTTCTGCTAAGGCGGACTTCTTAAAAACCTATCGATGGCTGCACAAATTGACTTTTGGTGTTGTTTTTTTTGGAGAAAGTGCCATCTTGCCGAGGTATATAATAACTTTAGACATTTATTTAATTCTTCCTTGGACATTTCAGTTATGTAATTTTCAAACTTCATTGAGCTTTTGAAACAGTCTTTTAAAAATAAATAAATAATATATATAATAATTTCAACAAATTTTAAAGATGAATGTAAACAAACCAACGAAATGACTGGAGCAATTTGTGAAAAAAAAATGCTGCTATAATAATAATAATAATAATTATTATTATTATTCTTGGGGGGGGGGGGGGGGGGGGATACGTTCTTACCCTTAATTTCATTCCATATTTTGTTGCTTTTTTTCAAGTATTTTTGGGGGTTGTTTTTGAGTTTTTATTTCGTCCTTGGTTGGTTCAGCAAGATGCACCGCCATTTTGTTTTTCTCTACTCACGGTATATGAGCTAATAACCTAGTAGTAGAGTAGCCAATCACAGCACGCGATTCCTCATATCCAGTGACAGACACACACACAGTGTTTCAAAACATTTTACATAATTTCACAATCTAATAATGTTGCCAATTCTCATTCAGTTGACCTCAAATTAACAGCATGTGTGGAAACAGGTCAAAATTTCATGTTTTTTGTTTTTTATATTTTTCGGTATAAAAAATGCTATTTCACTCGAAAAGAAAAGGCATTGTGTGTTCGAGTACGCTCAAACACAGTCGAACAAGACTGTGCAGCGTGCATTTATGAGAGAATTCTCTAAAAATGCACCAACTGCAATGCAGATTTGGACACGGCACAAAAAGTTCAAAGAGGAAGGCTGGGTCTGTGTCTCAGGCAGCGTGCATATTGAAAATATATGTGAAATGGTTTGAATTTCTCATTCAAATTTCAAGGAATAAATCTTATATTGCTCAACATTAAGCCTGTTCACTTTCATTTGCCTAGACTATGTAGTTTCTGGGATATTTACATCTAAAATATAACTTTTTTTGAAAACACCATGTATGTATGTATGTATGTATGTATGTATGCGTATATGTATGCAGGGTGCGATTTGTCAAAAAACCAGAAGGGGGGATTTTTTTTTTTTATCATGAAACGTCACAAAATTAAGGTAACAATAGGCTAACAGCTCAATAACATCCGATGATATCAAATGAATAACACTAAATGAAAACGAACACTAAACCAGAGATAGTAAATTCATCTTCCTATCTCTCTGACTAAATACACGAACACTAACACAACAAAGTTCGCATTGCTTGTCGCGTTGCTGTGATGTTTCTCTCCTTCCGGATTAAATGGACAGTGACTCGAAAATCACTGAAATACATGAATACTAAATGAACAGTTTGCTCTTTCACATTGTGCGCAGCTTTCCAATTTAAACTGGTTTTTTTTTTCTCATCCTTATACTTCCTGTTTCATGGACTGTAATGGATTTGCTTATTTAGTAATTTTAATACAGAATTTACTTTGAAACTATAATCAGACACTCCAACGCCCCCCCTAAAAAAAAAAAAAACACACACACAACTCGGCCGTGAAAAAGGCGGCATCCGCCAAAAGGCGCGCTGTTTGCATCCCTGCGAGAACGCAAAGATAGTTATTATCTACAATGTATCTATTTGCTGGGGACGTTCGTGAACATCAAAGCTGCCACTTCGGGTCATTTTGAAAGTGAGTGCAATGTAGACCATAGAAAACTGTCACAACATGCCTGTCATGTCAACTTTTTTTTGGTTTGTTTGTTTTATTGACGGGGTTGTCCCCGAGGATTTTTTTTCAGTAGAGATAAAAACCAGAGGGGGGGATGATCCCCACCATCCCCCCCAGCAAATCGCACCCAGTATGTATGTATGTATGTGTGTGTATTACTTACATACATACATATTCAAAAAAAATGTTATATTATTTGAGATGTAAATATCCCAGAAACTACATGCATGGCTGGTAGCTATGGTGTGATAAAGGCCCACAAACTAATGGGTGGGATTTCTGTGCTTGCTAAGAAACCATTTTACAGACTGTTTCGGCATGAACTGATAATCTTGTGCGTAACCACAGAATGCAATGATTCACTTCCCTCACCTGTAAAACGTTCCTCAGGCTCCTCCTGCGTCCATCCACAATGACAAAAGGTCTCGTCTTCCCCAATGGTTTCACTCCTCTGCTACGACCTGCCACTGCAGCGAGAAAGAGAATAAAAAATGAGCATGCAAATTATATAATAAAAATATACCTGTTTATAGCTTATTGGTCAGCAATCTCAGGTATTTCTCATTTCTCTGGGTGCTCGTTAGATTTTAGTTTTGCTCTACTTCAGTCACAATGACGTCTTTCAGACCCAGAACTCCAGCCAGTCTCAATAATGATCTCACCGTGAGTGCTCTACAAACAGTCTTAACCTGACTGCCACCTCTTCACTGTGTGTTCTGATCCATGACAACTGTAACAGTTTCCAAGGAGTTCATTTGTTAATTTTGACTGCAAAGAGAATTTTAAAAACACGTGCTATTTTAAATATAAAGCAAAACTGTTTTAAAAATGTTACACACCTCCATATACACTACATACTATAGTACATACCATTAAAGCTACAGTGCCTGTACAGGATTAGTTTTGTTAAAAATGAAGAAATCATAATTGAGTCAAGAGATGGAAAAAAATACTTTCTAACATGTTCCTGAACTGCTGTGAGTCACCCTGACAATCCTGTCAGCACTGTGAAAGGGTATTGGGGATATTTGTACACATGCATCATTCACTGGCTCACGCATGTCAAAAGTCCTCACGCTCCTACTTCAAGCACAAAAGAATCTGACTATAGAGAGTGACAGCCAGAAGTCAGCAGACAACTGGGGGAGGAGAAGATGAAATGGGAAACAAACACGAGTCAGAAGTGACTTTTACAAAGAGATTCTGCAATATTACTGTTAATAAGATCCATCAGTATGCCGGCTCTGGTTATTTACAGCGAACCAAACAAAGCTGTGCAAGCGTGCGTTTTTACACAGCGTGCTGGCATTCAGGAACCTGAAGCGTGACGTGTAACACAACGGAGCATCGGCGTCTAGGGTGACAAAAACATGCATGTTGGAAATATGAATACCCTGAGCATACAGTGGATCTCATCTCATCTCATTAGCTCTAGCCGCTTTATCCTTCTACAGGGTCGCAGGCAAGCTGGAGCCTATCCCAGCTGACTACGGGCGAAAGGCAGGGTACACCCTGGACAAGTCGCCAGGTCATCACAGGGCTGACACATAGACACAGACAACCATTCACACTCACACCTACGGTCAATTTAGAGTCGCCAGTTAACCTAACCTGCATGTCTTTGGACTGTGGGGGAAACCGGAGCACCCGGAGGAAACCCACGCGGACACGGGGAGAACATGCAAACTCCGCACAGAAAGGCCCTCGCCGGCCACGGGGCTCGAACCCAGGACCTTCTTGCTGTGAGGCGACAGCGCTAACCACTACACCACCGTGCCGCCCCATACAGTGGATATTAAAAAAAATAATAAAAAGTGTACACATTCCGTTAAAATGACAGGTTTTTCTGATGTAAAAAAACCTATAACCTGAACAATTCAATTGAAAAACAAATCTGTTAGGGGGAAAAAACATAAAAAATAAAAATGTAGAATAAGCTGGTTGCATAAGTGTGCACACCCTTAAACTAATACTTTGTTGAAGCACCTTTTGATTTAATTACAGCATTCAGTCTTTTTGGGTCGGAGTCTATCAGCCTGCCACATCTAGACTTGGCAATATTTGCCCACTCTTCCTTGCAAAAGCGCTCCAAATCTGTCAGATTGCGAGGGCGTCTCTTGTGCACAGCCCTGTTCAGGTCACCCCACAGATTTTCAATTGGATTTAGGTCTGGGCTCTGGCTGGGCCGTTCCAAAACTTTTTTGGGGTCATTGACAAACTGAAAGATGAAATTCCTCTTCATCTTCAGCTTTCTAGCAGACACCTGAAGGTTTTGGGCCAAAACTGACTGGTATTTAGAACCGTTCATAATCCGCTCCGCCTTGACTAAAGCCCCTGTTCCAGCTGAAGAAAAACAACCCCAAAACATGATGCTGCCACCACCATGCTTCACCGTGGGTATGGGGTTCTTTTGGTGATGAGCAGTGTTGTTTTTGTGCCAAACATACCTTTTGGAATTGTGGCCAAAATGTCCAACCTTGGTTTCGTCAAAACCATAACACGTTTTCCCACATGCTTTTGGGAGAGTTGATGTATTTTGTGCAAAATTTAGCCGGGCTTGGATGTTTTTCTTTGTAAGAAAAGGCTTCAGTCTTGCGACCCTACGTCATAGTCCAGACATGTGGAGAATATGGGAGATTGTCATCACATGTAGTCCACAACCAGCACTTGCCAGAAATCCCTGCAGCTCCTTCAGTGTTGCTGTCGGCCTCTCGGCAGCCTCCCGGACCAGTTTTCATCTCGTCCTTTTATCAATTTTGGAGGGACGTCCAGTTCTCACTAATGTCACTGTTGTCCCATATTTTCTCCACTTCTTGATGACCGTCTTCACTGTGCTCCATGGTATATCTAATGCTGTGGAAATGTTTTTGTCCCCTTCTCCTGACTGATACCTTTGACGCTTTGTAAGCTCTCTGTGAACGCTGGCTTTTGCTGGAGGATGCAACTGAGGAAATGTCTGAACTTTATTTGGGGTTAATCAGAGTCAGTTTAATTGATGGCAGGTGTGAACCCAAAAAGACTGAACGCTGTAATTAAATCAAAAGGTGCTTCAACAAAGTATTAGTTGAAGGGTGTGCACACTTATGCAACCAGATTATTGTACGTTTTTTTTTTTTTTTATGTTTTTCCCCCTAACAGATTTCTTTGTTTTTCAATTGAATTGAACAGGTTATAGGTCACATTAAAAGGTGGGAAAAGTTTTGAAATTATTTATCATGGTCTTTTTTTTTTTTTACATCAGAAAAACCTGTGATTTTAATGGGGGTGTGTACACGTTTTATATCCACTGTGCATATAAATGCTGCTTTCAAAACAATAATGGCGGGTGAACTGAGCGAGGTGCTTTTGCTAACTGTGCACATTTACACCACTCTTCAAACGCAAGCAATATTGCTGAGTGTTGTGTTTGTGTGATTAGAAATACGCTGAAGGAGAAATTGAAGAGAAGTGGGAAGAGGTTTGAGGCAGAAAGACATTAACATACACCATGGACTATATTCACTGCCTGATGACCAAATCTATTGTTCGGTGCGTTAATATTACCATATTACCACAGAATCTGCGTATATTAATCTGCTTTAAGTACCTGTAAATTGAGCAGTCCCAGAATGCAATTCTTTCTTCATTACCCAGAATGCACTACAGCTCCCAAGAAATACTGCACAATACAGTTGGGAGCTCAAATGAGAAGAGATAATGGGATCGTGAGGATAGAAATTGCAGTGTGCAATCTACTCATTCAGGAGGTTTTTCTGTACTGTGGCTATTTTCTGCATTGTAGAACAATACTGAGGATGTCAAAACTACGAAATAACATGGAACAGACAGGGAATTATGTGGTAAAGAAAGGTGTTTAACCTCCTAAGGCAGGGGTGGGCAATTATTTTTTCCATGGGGCCACATGAGAAACAGAAAATTTTGTGGAGGGCCGGACCAAAAGGCTGAACTAAATTCTGCATAATATTAATTGTATTTCTTCATATAAAGCAATAAATATAATTGTTTTTACAAGCTGCTAAGACTGGTAAGAGTATGGAGAAAACGAGGTTGGCTTACAAAAAACGTCATTTATTCAATCAAATTTCCCAAAACAATGGTTAACAAAATGTGAACGTTTGTACCATTTTTTTTTTCAGTCACATTCACCCCAAAACACAATAAAGGCATCACAATATTGTCTTTCTACTCCAAATATCAAGCAAGATGCATCATATTATAATAATGATGCCCGCATTTGTAGTCTAATCACCTCATTTGGTGTTTTTCAGGTTTTTATTTGTTCAGTGAGAGAAATCTCGTCTCTGTTGGGCTTTAACGAGTGCATCAAAGTCAGGTTGAATGTCTGAGGTGGAGATGCGAAGCACAGCTGACAGATGATCATCAGTCCATTCGGTGTAGGTATCAGATCTACAGATCAGCTCGGGCTCCGGCGCCTGCTGGTGACGTCACACTATGTGATTGGCTGGACCGTTTGAAGGATGACGTACAAGTTTGTGGTTAGTCTGGACAAATTACGGAAGTAGTTATCACGGGATTAGGTTTCGTGGGATTTCATGTCATGTTCATGTCGCGCGCATTGCGTTTTTGTTGAACACAACTTCAAAATAAAAGCAATGCACATTCAGTCCATGCATGAGGTAAAATTAGAAAATACGTTTATTTTGTAATTTCTAATTAACCTTACGCGGGCCGGTCAGAATGAACCAAAGGGCCGGATGTGGCCCGCGGGCCGTAAAATGCCCAGGTCTGTCCTAAGGCCCAAGCTGTTTTTTTTACATGCATTTTTTTATTTCTCTTTGCTATTTGGGCTTATTAGAACCTGATTAGAATAAAAACTAAGCATCATCTTTTGATAAGATGTACTTTTAGAGAAAAAGTATGTCCACATATGTGGATTCTTGTTCCGAATTTCCATAAAGTGCTGTCCACGCATGTGACCGCTAAGCCCTAGGAGGTTAAAGGGGAACAGAGGGCAATATATAGAGTAAATATAACAATAAAACACACATTAACGAACCTTATTCAATACTTACAAAAGTTTTTTGTTCTAAGGTTGGAAAGTTATAGTGTTTTGAAAGTAGCTCGAGCAAACTATTTCCGCAGTTTGAACAGCCCGCCATGATATTAATTTTATCCAATCAGAAAGCACGTTCATTTTCTCTGCGTAACACTCATGACGTATGTATGTGCCCAGTTGTGTTGGCTCATTGAGGTTGGGACTAGCACGTGTGAATCGGAAAGTAGGATGATTTGTAAGTGATCGGCTACACAATGCCACAGTGTGTTGCTTTCGGGTGTAATAACAGGACCGATGGAAAGCATAACGATCCTCCAGACGTGTCTTTTGCGGGATCTCTTCGTATGATTCGACAGAGCTGTCGCTTTCACTTGATGCGCCCGACGCCATGATTACACGCTTCTCTCCTAGTGCAGTGGGTAGGGCTGACGTCACGGTCTTTTAAAAATGGCGACTCTTGTGCCGTTTAGCGTACCGTCTATTATATTTACAATTACCAAGATATTTAGTTGTTTTCTAGTATATAAATTTGATAGAATACTTAAGAATACGTTACTTTGTCACATCAGCAACTGTATATATTATATTTGGTACCCCTTTAAAAGAAGTTCATATTTTAGATTCTTCAAAGTAGCCAGCGTTTACCTTGATGATGCTTTGCACACTATTGGCATCATCTTAACCAGCTTCATGAGGTAGTCACCTGGAATGCTTTTCAATTAAAAGGTCTGCCTCGTCAAAAGTTAAATTAGTGCAATTTCTTGCCTTCTTAATGCGTTTGAGATCAAACAGTAAACAATAAAAATACAGTAAATAGCCCGATTCCACAACTGCAGTAATCCATATTGTCAAGAACCGCTCAGCTAAGTAAAGAGAAACGACATCCATCATTACTTTAAGACATGAAGTGTCTTGTAATTAATAAAAATAAAGAAAACAAAAAGGGAATTAGGGGGCGGCACGGTGGTGTAGTGCTTAGCGCTTTCGCCTCACAGCAAGAAGGTCCGGGTTCGAGCCCCGTGGCCGGCGAGCGCCTTTCTGTGTGGAGTTTGCATGTTCTCCCCGTGTCTGCATGGGTTTCCTCCGGGTGCTCCGGTTTCCCCCATTAGAAATGAGAAATTTCTATTTCTATTTCTATAGTGAATTAGAAAGTGTCCAAACTTTTGACTGGTACTGTATATATGATCAAAGTTCTGCTAAAGTTACTGTCTATTCATGATGTTATTTCTCAGCGTTTTCTCTGATAAGCAGAATATTGCAAATACATAGAGGATATTACATGGTGGTGCAAAGATTATGAAGTTTATCTTTGGTGAATGTATACATCACGAGTGAGCGCAGTGAACGAGTGAAATATTTTTCAATACGAGAAGATAAACTTCATATCTCCGTACCACCATGTAACGTTCTTTATATTATATGGACACATCCACACACGGTGTAGTGGTTAGCGCTGTCGCCTCACAGCAAGAAGGTCCGGGTTCGAGCCCCGTGGCCGGCGAGGGCCTTTCTGTGTGGAGTTTGCATGTTCTCTCCGTGTCCGCGTGGGTTTCCTCCGGGTGCTCCGGTTTCCCCCACAGTCCAAAGACATGCAGGTTAGGTTAACTGGTGACTCTAAATTGACCGTAGGTGTGAATGTGAGTGTGAATGGTTGTCTGTGTCTATGTGTCAGCCCTGTGATGACCTGGCGACTTGTCCAGGGTGTACCCCGCCTTTCGCCCGTAGTCAGCTGGGATAGGCTCCAGCTTGCCTGCGACCCTGTAGAACAGGATAAAGCGGCTACAGATAATAAGATGAGACATCCACACACACAAAAATAAAAAATAAATAAATACGCAAGTTAAATCAAAAGAATTTTAATTCTGGACTGGTTTGCCGTTTTAACAAAGTGCTTCTAGTCAGTGGGAAAACACTGGGAGTAACGTCATCGGAGTGAAATATCAGGAATTATGTCACTCAGGTCTGAGATGTATTTCATATGAAAAATGTGAGTTTTTCCAACATGAGAAGCTTCACATCTTCAAGGTAACGTGTGATGTTCTTTTTATTATATAGACGCAATCACAAACAAAAATTATGCACGTTAATCAAAACAATTCATCGATTTCCTTACGAGTGAAGATATTGGAAAATATATATGTTACTCAGTGTCCCGGTTGTAGTTCGTATGAAAGAGTGGCGCATTTCCTAGTAAAACACTTGTCGATATAATACACTACTTTCTGGTGTGTGCGTGTGTGCGCGCCCCACCTGTTTCTACCCATTTCTACTGCTGAACAGCTGTTGCTGAGCTTTACATTTTGTGACATAAAAACAAAACAGCTTTTCATACTGCAATATCTATAATTATATTAAATTAAATATTATTGTATTAAACTTTTATCAATTGATAAGATTTACAATGACATTCATTGTAAATTGTTCTGTGGAACTAATAGGCACGTGTGTGTTGTCTGCAGCTGTGTGTGTGTGTGTGTGTGTGTGTGTGTGTGTGTGTGTGTGTGTGTGTGAGAGAGAGAGAGAGAGAGAGAGAGAGAGAGAGTGTGAGAATGAGTGAGTGAGAGAAAAATAACAGTGGCCATCTGTGGTCAGCAAATTCTGTTTGTGACTGAAGGCTAAAGCTTGGCTCATACTAGTCACACAAACAGATTTGATAGTATATTCTTTTTAAAAATTAAATTAGAAGCTTTGTTGTTACCCATGAATTATACAATGCAATATTCCTTTCAGTAAAAGCATGTGTACACGGACTGCAGACCTAATCAGATACCTGAATATTTTGCTCTGTGATCCACCAGATCCAAATTCCTGGAAAGTGCTATGAGGGCAAAGAAACAAGAGCGTGTATCTGGTCTGGGGTTTTAACCGTATCAGACTTGCTGTTAATTTTGAGTTTTCGATATGGTGTTTGTCCTGTTTTGTCGCATTACAAGCTGGAATTAAAATGCATTCTTGGAGGGTTAGCACCATTTGATTTACACAACATGCCGACCACTTTAAAAGGTGAAAATTGTTGCTTTATTGTGACACAAACAATTTATATATAAAAAAAAAAAAAAACCAGAAATCTGGAGTGTGCATAAGTATTCACCCCCTTTCGTATGAAACCCCTAAATAAGAGCTGGTCCAACCAATTCACTTCATAAGTCACATAATTAGCTGATTAAGATCCACCTGTGTGCAATCAAAGTGTCACATGATCTGTCACATGATGTCTGTATAAAATCTACCTGTTCTGGAAGGACCCTGACTCTGCAACACGACTAAGCAAGCAACATGAAAACCAAGGAGCCTCCAAACAGGTCAGAGACAAAGTTGTGGAGAAGTATAGACCAGGGTTGGGTTATAAAAAATATCCCAAACTTTGAATATCCCATGGAGCACCATTAAATCCATTATAGCAAAACGGAAAGAATATGGCACCACTACAAACCTGACAAGAGAAGGCTGCCCACCAAAACTCACAGACCGGGCAAGGAGGGCATTGATCAGAGATGCAACAAAGACACCAAAGAGAACTGAAGGAGCTGCAAAGATCCACAGTGGAGATGGGAGTATCTGTCCATAGGACCACTTTAAGTCATATACGCCACAGAGTCCGGCTTTATGGAAGAGTGGTCACAAAAAAAAAAAAAAAAGTAATTGCTTAAAAATAAATAAATAAACCCACACCAAACACGTTTGGAGTTTGCCCAACAGCATGTGGCAGACTCCCCAAACACATGGAAGAAGATTCTCTGGTCAAATGAGACTAAAACTGAACTTTTTGGCCATTATGGGAAATGCCATGTGTGGTGCAAACCCAACACCCTGAGAACACCATCCCTACAGTGAAGCATGGTGGTGGCAGCATCATGCTGTGGGGATGTTTTTCACCTGCAGGGACAGGAAAGCTGGTCAGGACTGAAAGAAAGATGGATGGCACTAAATACAGGGCAATTCTATGCAGACTCCAGATTATTTTTTTTTCATCTGAATTGTTTGTGTTACAATTTAAAAACAAAACAAAAAAACCTTGCACCTTTGAAAGTTGTAGGCATGTTGTGTAAATCAAATGGTGCTAACCCTTCAAAAATCCATTTTAATTCCAGCTTGTAATGCGACAAAACACCAAGGGGGATGAATACTTTTGCAAGACATTGTCTTGGGTTTTTCTAATGTTTATTTAAAAAAAAAAAAAAACACCACCACACACCACTTGATAAATTATACCAGATCTTTTTCCATCTTTAATGTGATATACAGCAGAAACCAACAAATTTCATGTGAAAAACAAATTGGGGGGGGACCCTACAGTAACTTGGTTGCAGAAGTGTGCACACCCCTTCAGTAGTACTTTGTTAAAAACAATTTTTGCTTGGAATACGTCACTCAGTAATTTTGGATAAGTGTCAAACAAACTTTAGCACATCTACATTTGGCCATTTTATTCCTCTCTTCCTTATAAAAATGCCCCAAATCTATCAAATTGTGATGAGATCACCTGTGCACAGCCCTCTTCAAAAGACATTTCACAGGTTTTCGATATGCTTTAGATCTGGTCTCTGAACGGGCCTTTACAAAATGTTGATCTTTTTGTGAAGCCATTGCTTTGTTGACTTAGATTTGTGCTTTGGGTTGTTATTGTCCTGGAAGTTCCCTTCAACCTCAGTTGTTTAACAGAGGCCTGCATGTTTTGTGCCAAAACAGATTGGTATTTGGAGCCACCCATTATTCATTCTAGCTTGACTTGAGCCCTTGGCCCAGCTGAAGAGAAGCAGAATAGCACGATGCTACCACCACCATGCTTCACAGTGAGTATGACGTTTTTAATACATTTCGCCACGTGGTTTGGTGCAACTGTATGTACATTTTGGCAAATTTAAGATGTTACGGTAATTACTTTTGAACAGGAGTTTGAATGTGATTGATTAATTCTGAGCTCAGTCGCACAAGAGTGTGCACCATTATTCATTCTAGCTTGACTTGAGCCCTTGGCCCGGCTGAAGAGAAGCAAAATAGCACGATGCTGCCACCACCATGCTTCACAGTGAGTATGGCGTTTTTAATACATTTCGCCACGTGGTTTGGTGTAACTATATGTACATTTTGGCAAATTTGAGATGTTACGGTAATGACTTTTGAACAGGAGTTTGAATGCGATTGACTGATTAATTCCGAGCTCAGTCGCACAAGAGTGCGCAGCATTCTAGCTTGACCTGAGCCCTTGGCCTGGCTGAAGAGAAGCAGAATAGCACGATGCTGCCACCACCATGCTTCACAGTGAGTATGGCGTTTTTAATACATTTCGCCACGTGGTTTGGTGTAACTATATGTACGTTTTGGCAAATTTGAGATGTTACGGTAATTACTTTTGAACAGGAGTTTGAATGTGATTGATTAATTCTGAGCTCAGTCGCACAAGAGTGTGCACCATTATTCATTCTAGCTTGACTTGAGCCCTTGGCCCGGCTGAAGAGAAGCAAAATAGCACGATGCTGCCACCACCATGCTTCACAGTGAGTATGGCGTTTTTAATACATTTCGCCACGTGGTTTGGTGTAACTATATGTACATTTTGGCAAATTTGAGACGTTACGGTAATTACTTTTGAACAGGAGTTTGAATGCGATTGATTAATTCCAAGTTCAGTCGCACAAGTGCGCGCACATTTGTGCGACAAGATTATCGTAAGGTTTTTTCAAATTCTTCTTTTCCTCTAAACATGTCAGTTTGTTTTTGACTTGAATTTTGTTCGTTGCTTTATCACATTAAAAGGTGAAAAAAGATCCGACAGAACATTTCTTGGTTTCATTTTTCTCGTATCACAAAAACCTGTCACTTCAACAGAGGTGTGTAGACTTATGTCTATTGTAACTCACCTCAGCGACAATACACTGACGGGGGGGAAAAAAAAGTATGCATTTCTTTTTTTAATCTAGAAAATGTGCATTCAGTGCCTCTTTACATTTCAAAGCTTTTTCTGTCCATTCATGTAGGCTATCTTAAATCTTTTGTGAAGGTACAGAGTAGAATTCCTATGTTTACAGGTGAAAGATACAAAAGATGTTGTACAGTGTGTGTTAGGGTGCATCAGTTGCCCCCTAAAAATGAAAAGTTCCTCTGATCATGATGCATTTTTGTTTTCATGTTCCTTTTGGTAAGAAAACACTCTGGGTGAAATATTTTGACAAAATTCAAAAGTTTAATGGTGGCACCAGGAGCTCAAAGTTATGGAAAAAGCTGCTATTTTATGACTTTTATGACAAAATTTCGATCACTTTTCATGAAACATTATGGCACCTTATAGAGTATACCAGATATCTTAGATACACATTTTTAGTCCATATTCTAAATATATTATCAAGCACAGTTTGAGTTTTAGCTGTTCACTGAATCATTGTTCAACTACTTTTAAGCAATACAAATGTATTATTAGGGCGGCATGGTGGTGTAGTGGTTAGCACCGTCGCCTCACAGCAAGAAGGTCCGGGTTCGAGCCCCATGGCCGGCGAGGGCCTTTCTGTGCGGCGTTTGCATGTTCGCCCCGTGTCCGCGTGGGTTTCCTCCGGGTGCTCCGGTTTCCCCCACAGTCCAAAGACATGCAGGTTAGGTTAACTGGTGACTCTAAATTGACCGTAGGTGTGAATGTGAGTGTGAATGGTTGTCTGTGTCTATGTGTCAGCCCTGTGATGACCTGGCGACTTGTCCAGGGTGTACCCTGCCTTTCGCCCGTAGTCAGCTGGGATAGGCTCCAGCTTGCCTGCAACCCTGTAGAACAGGATAAAGCGGCTAGAGATAATGAGATGAGATGAAATGAAATGTATTATGAATCACATTAATGCTTCTCAATCCCTTGCAAAGGTTCTTAACATGATCTCTGGGTCACAAGAAATCAATAAATGGAGTCCAACATTGTGATTCAAACCTTACACGAAAACATAAAATAAGCGTTTTTTGGCCAAAAAAAAAATGGACCTCATGGTGCCACCATTAGACTTTTGAATATGGTCAAACAATTTTACAGGATCTCTTTATTGGTGAAAAGGAACACCCAGACAAAAATGCATCAGATTTTATGAAAGTGAGGGCAACTGATGCACCCTAGTGTGCGTTACCTGTGTGAGCAGAAGGAGCTGCTGCTCTGCTCAGCACATCATCCTGGCTGGGTGTCTTTGTCCCTCTGTCAGTGCTGAAGACCTCCTCAGGTAGAGCTGAAGGCCACGCCCTCTCCTGCCGGAGACTCCCTGCGCTGCTCGCAGTGAGACAGAGTGTCCCCCGAAACGTGAGGACAAGGCTGCCCTCAAACAGCAGCACAGTCACAAGGGTCCGAAACACCCGGAGGGAACCGTGGCTCATTGTCCGTGTTTCCACTCGGGGTCACAGAAAGGAGTGAAAAGCTGCCAGATGTTTCCACAATGACTACATCCAGATGTCAGAGTGTGGGCTACGACTTTAAGGGACACGCTATATATCCGGGAATAAAGGCAGGTGTGGAAAAGAACTCTTTAGTGACTGTTTGCACCTTTCACCTGCTGAGCCTGCGGTCCAAACTGAAGGCTGTAGCTCGGTTCGGCCCAGCGCTCGCGCCTTCACTCACTCAGTCCCTCCCTCCTCATCTCCCATTCAAAATGTCTCCGCTGCTGTGCGTGTCGCTCCTGGGAGGCAGGAAACGAGTCTTTCCAGCTCAGTGTGCTTCATCTTAGCGTCTCGCCGCGCTGGGACCCAGTGGCTCTGCAGCTCGGCTCCACTCACTGTTTACAAGGTCGCTGTGGCTCGTCAGTGAGGCGGGATTTCCTTCTGCTGCTTAACCCTTTCCTGGCTGAGCAGCGCGCGGGCAGCTTTATCCGACCTTTGAACTGATTTCTACGGAGACCCGAAAGGTGACGGGCTTTCTGCTTCTTCTTCTGTGCACAAGTTCATTATCTTGTGGAAACAAGTTAGGCACCGGTTATTTATCTTGTACGGAGCCTAGAAATCCCGTAAGGTCATTTAAAAAAAAAGTTATCTTGTGTGCACAAGATATTGTCCCAAAAGATGATTAAACAAAAAAGGTAATTATCTCGTGGGAGGAACTTATTTACCTTGCACGGAGCCCCAATATAAAATATATATATTTTTTCTTTTGCCCACGAGACAATGACTTGTTCCTACAAGATAAATAACTTGTGCCCACAATCCAATCCACTTTATTTATATAGCACAATTTTAACAAACACAGGGTTTCCAAAGTGCTGTACACCACAACAGTAAACAGTAGACAAAAATAAATAAATGAATAAAATCAGCAATAAGTAAAATAAGTATAAAATAAGTAAAAACAGTAAAATAAGTATAAAATAAGTAAAAACTCATAACCCACCCAACACTTCTACATCACATCAACACACCATCCAGTATCCAAAGGCCAAATAAAAAAGGTGGGTTTTTATCATAGTTTTAAAAAGAGACAAAGATGGGGCTTGTCTAATGTGGAGTGGCAAAGCATTCCACAATTTTGGGGCTGCTACAGCAAAGGCACGTTCTCCTCTGTTTTTTAACCTGGTTCGGGGTACAGCCAAAAAGATAAATAACATGTTCCCACAAGACAATGACATCTTCCCACAAGATAAATAACATGTTTCCACGAGACAATGACTTGTTCCTACAAGATAAATAACATGTTCCCACGAGACAATGACGTGTTCCCACAAGATAAATAACATGTTCCCACGAGACAATGACTTGTTCCCACAAGATAAATAACATGTTTCCACGAGACAATGACTTGTTCCTACAAGATAAATAACTTGTTCCCACAAGATAAATAACATGTTCCCACAAGATAAATAACATGTTTCCACGAGACAATGACTTGTTCCTACAAGATAAATAACATGTTCCCACGAGACAATGACATGTTCCCACAAGATAAATAACATGTTCCCACGAGACAATGACTTGTTCCCACAAGATAAATAACATGTTTCCACGAGACAATGACTTGTTCCTACAAGATAAATAACTTGTTCCCACAAGATAAATAACATGTTCCCACAAGATAAATAACATGTTTCCACGAGACAATGACTTGTTCCTACAAGATAAATAACATGTTCCCACGAGACAATGACATGTTCCCACAAGATAAATAACATGTTTCCACGAGACAATGACTTGTTCCTACAAGATAAATAACTTGTTCCCACAAGATAAATAACATGTTCCCACAAGATAAATAACATGTTTCCACGAGACAATGACTTGTTCCTACAAGATAAATAACTTGTGCACACAAGATAAATACCTTGTTCCCACAAGATAAATAACATGTTCCCATGAGACAGCGACTTGTTCCCACAAGATAAATAACATGTTCCCACAAGACAATGACTTGTTCCCACAAGATAAATAACATGTTCCCACGAGACAGTGACTTGTTCCTACAAGATAAATAACTTGTGTGCACAAGATAAATACCTTCCCACAAGATAAATAACGTTCCCACAAGACAATGACTTGTTCCTACAAGATAAATAACATGTGCACACAAGATAAATAACATGTTCCCACGAGACAATGACATGTTCCCACAAGATAAATAACATGTTTCCACGAGACAATGACTTGTTCCTACATGATAAATAACTTGTGCCCACAAGATAAATAACATGTTCCCACGAGACAATGACATGTTCCCACAAGATAAATAACATGTTTCCACGAGACAATGACTTGTTCCTACAAGATAAATAACTTGTGCGCACAAGATAAATACCTTGTTCCCACAAGATAAATAACATGTTCCCACGAGACAGTGACTTGTTCCCACAAGATAAATAACATGTTCCCACAAGACAATGACTTGTTCCCACAAGATAAATAACATGTTCCCACGAGACAGTGACTTGTTCCTACAAGATAAATAACTTGTGTGCACAAGATAAATACCTTGTTCCCACAAGATAAATAACATGTTCCGACGAGACAGTGACTGGTTCCCACAAGATAAATAGCATGTTCCCACAAGACAATGACTTGTTCCCACAAGATAAATAACATGTTCCCACGAGACAGTGACTTGTTCCTACAAGATAAATAATTTGTGCACACAAGATAAATACCTTGTTCCCACAAGATAAATAACATGTTCCGACGAGACAGTGACTGGTTCCCACAAGATAAATAGCATGTTCCCACAAGACAATGACTTGTTCCCACAAGATAAATAACATGTTCCCATGAGACAGCGACTTGTTCCCACAAGATAAATAGCATGTTCCCACAAGACAATGACTTGTTCCCACAAGATAAATAACATGTTCCCATGAGACAGCGACTTGTTCCCACAAGATAAATAGCATGTTCCCACAAGACAATGACTTGTTCCCACAAGATAAATAACATGTTCCCACGAGACAGTGACTTGTTCCTACAAGATAAATAACTTGTGTGCACAAGATAAATACCTTGTTCCCACAAGATAAATAACATGTTCCGACGAGACAGTGACTGGTTCCCACAAGATAAATAGCATGTTCCCACAAGACAATGACTTGTTCCCACAAGATAAATAACATGTTCCCACGAGACAGTGACTTGTTCCTACAAGATACATAACTTGTGCACACAAGATAAATACCTTCCTACAAGATAAATAACATGTTCCCACAAGACAATGACTTGTTCCTACAAGATAAATAACTTGTGCACACAAGATAAATAACATGTTCACACGAGACAGTGACTTGTTCCTACAAGATAAATAACTTGTGCGCACAAGATAAATAACATGTTCCCACGAGACAATAATATGTTCCCACAAGATAAATAACTTGCACACACAAGATAAATAATATGTTCCCACAAGACAATAACTTGCGCACACAAGATAAATAACATGCGCCCACACACAATAAATAACTTGTTCCCAAAAGATAAATAACTTGCACCCAAAAGATAAATAACTTGCGCCCAAAAGATAAATAACTTGCACCCAAAAGATAAATAACTTGCGCACACAAGATAAATAACATGTTCCCACAAGATTATGTTCCATGAGACAATAACTTGTGCGCACAAGATGAATAACTTGTGCGCGCAAGATGAATAACTTGTGTGCGCAAGATGAATAACTTGTGCGCGCAAGATGAATAACTTGTTCCCACGAGATAAATAACATTCCCACGAGACAATAACTTACGCACACAAGATAAATAACGTGCGCACATGATAAATACCGTAACTTGCGCGCACAAGATAATGTTCCCACAAGACAATAACTTGTGCGCACAAGATAAATAACTTGTACACACAAGATAAATAACATGTTCCCACAAGACAATAACTTGGGCACACAAGGTAACAATTTGTTCCCACAAGATAAGTTGTGCATACATGATAAATAACGTGTGCACAAGATAAATAATTTGCTCCCACAAGATAATAATTAGTGTGTACATAATAAATAATATCCGCTTACGGGATGTTAGGGGCTCCATAAATATGTTTGAAACATGGCAGTGTTCATTTGGACAGTTCACATTTGAAGAGTTAGAGACACATGATTTATAGTAAATTATCTTATACATGCAAAATAAATAAATTGTTCCCACAATGTTATGACTTATGGGACTTTAGGGGCTCCGTATGTTTCACATTGGGTTGGGAAAATATTTTAATATTCTTAATCTTTATAATAAATTGTACTACAGCGCTGTTGAAGTCTGGAATCTGACTGGCCAAAAAGTTCATTTAATTTAAACAGCACCGTTGGGACATGAGTTCCAGCTGTAATAGGTTTATATTAATGTGCTCCTTCATAGCTTATTGTTCCTCTTGTAACACCTCCTTCTCCAAGGACATTATTAAACAAATATTGTAAACAAAGAAAAGGTATACATTGTAGATCTGATGAAGCCTTCTGTATTCATTAAGCAATTCTGGAAGGAGTCTTCAGTGTCAGCACTGTGTTACATCATAGGTTTTCTGCCACAGGAAAGTTTTCAGGAGAACAGAGGATTTTTCACTTGGCAGTTTCTTGGTTACATGACAAGCTGGGCTATTTTTGTCTTATTAACTTCAAGAAATGGCGGCATGGTGGTGTAGTGGTTAGCGCTGTCGTGTCACAGCAAGAAGGTCCGGGTTTGAGCCCCGTGGCCGGTGAGGGCCTTTCTGTGCGGAGTTTGCATGTTCTCCCCATGTCCGCGTTAGGGTGCATCAGTTGCCCTCACTTTCATAAAATCTGATGCATTTTTGTTTGGGTGTTCCTTTTCACCAATAAAGACATCCTGTAAAATTTTTTGACCATATTCAAAAGTCTAATGGTGGCACCATGAGGTCCATTTTTTGCCAAAAAACGCTTATTTTATGTTTTCGCGTAAGGTTTGAATCACAATGTTGGACTCCATTTATTGATTTCTTGTGAGCCAGAGATCATGTTAAGAACCTTTGCAAAGGATTGAGAAGCATTAATGTGATTCATAATACATTTGTATTGTTTAAAAGTAGTTGAACAATGATTCAATGAACAGCTAAAACTCAAACTGTGCTTGATAATATATTTAGAATATGTACTAAAAATGTGTATCTAAGAGATTTGGTATACTCTATAAGGTGCCATAATGTTTCATGAAAAGTGATCGAAATTTTGTCATAAAAGTCATAAAATAGCAGCTTTTTCCATAACTTTGAGCTCCTGGTGCCACCATTAAACTTTTGAATTTTGTCAAAATATTTCACCCAGAGTGTTTTCTTACCAAAAGGAACATAAAAACAAAAATGCATCATGATCGGAGGAACTTTTCATTTTTAGGGGGTAACTCGTACCCTAGTCCGCGTGGGTTTCCTCCGGGTGCTCCGGTTTCCCCCACAGTCCAAAGACATGCAGGTTAGGTTAACTGGTGACTCTAAATTGACCGTAGGTGTGAATGTGAGTGTGAATGGTTGTCTGTGTCTATGTGTCAGCCCTGTGATGACCTGGCGACTTGTCCAGGGTGTACCCCGCCTTTCGCCCGTAGTCAGCTGGGATAGGCTCCAGCTTGCCTGCGACCCTGTAGGACAGGATAAGCGGCTGCAGATAATGGATGGAAGGAAGCCTGGAGTTTTCCTATCTGTTTGTCTCTCTCTCTCTCTCTCTCTCTCTCTCTCTCTCTGTCTGTCTCACACACACATATGTATATATTGTGTGTGTGAGACAGACAGAGAGAAACAGACAGATAGGAAGATAATGAGACAGAGATAATGAGATGAGATGAACTTCAAGAAAGAGAAAAAAGAGACACTAGTGAGGGAACGACTGTTTATTGCTGTTATACCATAAATGATAAGAGGAAGGAAATTTCCTCATGGATGTTCCATAACTTTAAAATGTAAGTACAAACAGTTAAAAAGCATGTTTTTCATTAATGAAGCAAAATTATAACTAACAAATTGCTGTGGTATAAAAGGAATAAAATATCTCAATTGTGCTTGTATTGGAAAGTAATCACCTTTGGTGTAACATCACACCTCCCCAATGTAGATCATTTCTTATAATAGCGCACCCCAAAGTGTTTTATCCCATATAATTTGCTCTAATCATATAAATACAGAATCCAGGCCCTAGGCCACCTGCAAGGTGTGCTAATGCTTATAAATAGGAATCACACACAAAAATGGCATGCTTTTTCATTAATGGGAGTGTTTAACAAAAAGATAACATAGCTAATTTGGGTAAAAGTTAACATTTTTTCCTATGTGTGACTATATGATTAATGAACATAGTACACTGTGTCTGTGTCCGAGCCACTGCCTTGAGACTCTCTATCCTGGTGTAAGGAACAGACACAGTGCTTCTCCAAATCCCTCCAGCACTGTGCACAGTAAAGCGCTTTACAGCCCACAACAGAACAATACACAGCCCGCCGCTGCCACACACTCTCCACACACACCCAACACCAACACACACCCCACCCGAACCGTTCCAGTGGAGACAGCAGCACGGACAACACCTGAGAAAGACAGAAAGAGTTAGCGAGAAGGTATGAGAAGGATGATACAGATGATAGTGTGTCAAACAGAGAGAAAGAGAGATAAAGAATGTGGGCAATGAAGGCAAGAGAACAGAGTGATAGCAAGAAAAAGGAGAAGGGAGAAGATAAGTTAAACTGGGATATATTTCTTTTGTTGTGGAAAATTGATGATAATCTAGAAGAAAGTAAAAGAGTATGTACTGTAGCGATCTTAATTAAAGCCTCAGCTCCATAGCCTTCGAGGTATCCTATGCATGACTCCCTGAATGTTTTACACTAAACTCTATTGAATTTGTAATGTATAAGAACAGGGGCACCGCTAGAAATTTTGGGCCTTATGAAAGAATATAACCCCCCACCCCCCTTTACGTTTCTGGTAACCCGACTTCTTCGTGATGGTGTCAATCTACTGATGGTTCACTTTCAATTCTGCTTCTACCATGTCCAGCTAACGTTAGTGCTGGATTGGAAAGCAACAAACCCAACGCAGTGTCACGCTCTGGCTCTGCCTACGCACGACTGTACCATGTAATGAATAGGGAGAGGGGTGAAATATAAAGACCATCTCATCTCATCTCATCTCATTATCTCTAGCCGCTTTATCCTTCTACAGGGTCGCAGGCAAGCTGGAGCCTATCCCAGCTGACTACGGGCGAAAGGCGGGGTACACCCTGGACAAGTCGCCAGGTCATCACAGGGCTGACACATAGACACAGACAACCATTCACACTCACATTCACACCTACGGTCAATTTAGAGTCACCAGTTAACCTAACCTGCATGTCTTTGGACTGTGGGGGAAACCGGAGCACCCGGAGGAAACCCACGCGGACACGGGGAGAACATGCAAACTCTGCACAGAAAGGCCCTCGCCGGCCACGGGGCTCGAACCTGGACCTTCTTGCTGTGAGGCGACAGCGCTAACCACTACACCACCGTGCCGCCCATAAAGACTATCTATTCTAATAATTTTGCGGAAAATGGAAAACCAAACCAGAAGGTTGTTGTATTTGCTCGTTTTAAGAGACAAATCTATTTATTTATTTATTTATTTTAAGTTAATTTAATTTACTCATGGTAATGATGTTAATATTATCCTCTGAGGGCCCTCTGTCAATGCTGGGCCCTTAGAATTGTCCTAATATCCCCCCCCCCCCATGGCGCCCCGTATAAGAATACAACTTAGATATAAATCTTGATAAAGTAGACTGTTAAAACTGTGTCAGCAGAATCTTCAGTTAAAACCGTGTGCGTGTGTGTGTGTATTTGGTCCTTTTTAGTAATAATTGGAGTGTGACTGCATACACACCGTTTTTGGTGCTTGTCGCTGATGCCTGAGCCGTTTGCTCATCCGCTTGATAAAAGTAATGCGTCTCTGGTTCTGGAGGTTATAGAGGAAAAGAATCCGTTTCTTCTCTCTCTGTCCGGGACCAAGAGCCCAAGCAGATCACAATCATATGGAAGAACCAAATAGTCATAAGAGAAGACAATAAAGTAAAATATAATAAGAAAGGAACATAATGAAGCTCAAACATGCTTTAAAGCTAGAAAAAATGGATTCAAGTTGTTTTTATTTGTCAATAAACGGAATGAGCTACTGGGTGAGACACAATGGTATAAGCAATGATCTGTTCTGTGTATGTGTAATAGTGTTACTGATGCTGCAGCTGTTTCAAGCCTGATGAAGCCTCTAATCCTTCTCATAGACACGCGGGTCCTCAGAACACGATGTGTCGAAAGCTATTAGTGTAAAACGCTCTCTGCTTATTATAATACATGCGCATACATATTTCTCCCTGTACAACAAAGCCCACAAGAGTGGAATTAACACAGATGGCTCAGCTGTACACAAATGAACAGTGTAAGAGATAATACAATGAAAGGGATTTAGCTGTGCTCATGCTGCATGGTCTGCTAATTCTCCTGAACTCGGCGAAACCCACTGCAGCACACCAAGTGTTTAAGACCTGTGAACGGTACTCTGAGCCAAGTCCTGTTCTTTAATGTAAGAGCTTTCCACCATTCTGCAAGCGAGCTATATCAAATGCAATGCAATACTGGTACTTTTAATGGTCTTATTATTTATTTAGAAGGAAATAACAATAAGTACCCAAGAAACAAATGCAAGGTCTGCAGGCTAAAGTAAAAGTAAAATGCTTTTCCATAAGCAAGAACCTTTACTATACTTGATAGACAAGTTTACATTCATAACCAGAGGTGGACAAAGTACCCAAGTTCATTACTTAAGTCAAAGTACAGCTCCCACTGGTCAAATGTTACTCTGATACAAGTGAAAGTTGTCCAGTCAAATTTTTACTGAAGTTAAAGTACTGAAGTACTTGCTTTTAAAAAATACTTAAGTATTAAAAGTACATTTTCTGTCAATGCATCGTTGTATTATTGTCACAGCGCTTACAAAACCTAATGCCGGTACCAAAGACAGAACTGTGAATTCACGAAATGAACCCATGCTGTGCCATTATGGTGGTTTAACATTAAGCTAGCTAGTCAGTGAAACCCCACCTGACATGCTTGCAAACTCTTCTCAAACTCAAAATCATATTGGGTAGCTAACGCTACTAGAAAAGAAAGATTTCTACATTCCGTTTATTTGGCAAGATTATGCTAAAACACATTTCTGAAAGGACTTCAGATAAGTTAGTATTATTCATCTTAGCGTAACTCCATTTTTACATGCTAACTAACAGTGTCCAAGTTAACTAGCTATGTGTAAACGTTAGCCGTGGACAAGCCTGTGGCAACTTGGCGGACAAATCCATAGAAAGTCATTTGACTAACCAGACCGTATAGCTATTGCAACGTTATCGCTAGCTCTAAAAGCACAGACAACTTCACTGCAAGCTTTCTCTTGGAATAAAACGTTTATATCCCTCAATATGCTTCCGCAGGTTGGATGGCGAGTTTTTGTAGGCCATGATATGGTTTGTGGGCGGCATGGTGGTGTAGTGGTTAGCACTGTCGCCTCACAGCAACAAGGTCCTGGGTTCGAGCCCAGCAGCCAACGAGGGCCTTTCTGTGTGGAGTTTGCATGCTCTCCCCGTGTCCGCGTGGGTTTCCTCCGGGTGCTCCGGTTTCCCCCACAGTCCAAAGACATGCAGGTTAGGCTAACTGGTGGCTCTAAATTGACCGTAGGTGTGAATGTGAATGGTTGTTTGTCTCTCTGTATCGACCCTGTGATGACCTGGCGACTTGTCCAGGGTGTACCCCGCGCCTCTTGCCCAGAGTCAGTTGGGATAGGCTCCAGCTTGCCTGTGACCCTGTAGAACAGGATAAGCGGCTACAGATAATGGATGGATGGATGGATGGATGGATGGATGGATGGATGGATGGATGGATATGGTTTGTTTTCAGCAAACAACGCAAACATTTAAAATGAAACGAATCTTTAATCCTTTCAGAAAACTGAAACATGGGTTCTAGGTAAAGTCATGAGTGCGTGCATTCCCCAGAAGAACCGCCTCCTTCCATTCTGCCATCAACTGAGTGTGTTCAAATAATGCTGCTGAGAAATCACTGAACTTGATTTTATACAGTCTATGGACGTGATGTGACCCTAGTGATTACTGATCGGCTGTCTCAGTGTCACCTGGGAAAAAAACAATCGTTTTAGAAAAGAAAAGAAAAAAAATCCACTTTCAAAGCTGCTTCATAGTAATGAGGACCTTGACAGAAATGTAGTGGAGTAAAAAGTACGATATTTGCCTTTCAAATGTAGTGAAGTTAAAGTCATAAGTTTCCAAAAAAAATAATACTCAAGTAAAGTACAGATACTCAAAAAGTGTACTTAAAGGAACAGTCCACCGTACTTCCATAATGAAATATGCTCTTATCTGAATTGAGACGAGCTGCTCCGTACCTCTCCGAGCTTTGCGCGACCTCCCAGTCAGTCAGACGCAGTCAGACGCGCTGTCACTCCTGTTAGCAGTGTAGCTAGGCTCAGCATGGCCAATGGTATTTTTTGGGGCTGTAGTTAGATGCGACCAAACTCTTCCGCGTTTTTCCTGTTTACATAGGTTTATATGACCAGTGAAATGAACAAAGTTCAGTTACACAAATTGAAACATAGCGATTTTCTATGCTATGGAAAGTCCACACTATAATGACAGGCGTACTAACACCTTCTGCGCGCTTCGACAGCGCATTGATATCTGAGCTCCGTATCAATGCGCTGCCGAAGCACGCAGAAGGTGTTAGTACGCCTGTCATTATAGTGCGGACTTTCCATAGCATAGAAAATCGCTACGTTTCAATTTGTGTAACTGAACTTGTTTCATATCACTGGTCATATAAACCTATGTAAACAGGAAAAACGCGGAAGAGTTTGGTCGCATCTAACTACAGCCCCAAAAAATACCATTGGCCATGCTGAGCCTAGCTACATTGCTAACAGGAGTGACAGCGCGTCTGACTGCGTCTGACTGACTGGGAGGTCGCGCAAAGCTCGGAGAGGTACGGAGCAGCTCGTCTCAATTCAGATAAGAGCATATTTCATTATGGAAGTACGGTGGACTGTTTCTTTAAGTGCAGTACTCAAGTAAATGTACTTTGTTACTGTCCACCTCTGTTCATAACTACTGTAATATGCCATTATGAATTAGATTTTTGAATTAGATAATAAGAGCTTTAATTTTATCCAGTTGTGGTAATGGATCTTTCTTGAAGGTACTGTACCCGTCAAAAGTTTGGACACCCCTATTCATTCACAGGTTTTTCTGTATTTTGATGGTTTTCTACATTGTAGAACAATACCGAAGACATCAAAACTATGAAATAACATATGGAACATATATGGAATTATGTGGTCAACAAAAAAGTGTTAAAAAAACAAAATATGTTTCATATTTTAGATTCTTCAGAGTAGCCAGCGTTTACCTTGATGACACTTTGTACACTATTGGCATTATCTTAACCAGCTTCATGAGGTAGTCACCTGGAATGCTTTTCAATTAACAGCTCTGCCTCGTCAAAAGTTAATCAGTGCAATTTCTTGCCTTCTTAATGTGTTTGAGATCAAACAGTAAATAATAAAAAAATACAGTAACTAGCCATGTTCGGGGTGGCACGGTGGTGTAGTGGTTAGTGCTGTCGCCTCACAGCAAGAAGGTCCGGGTTCGAGCCCCGTGGCCGGCGAGGGCCTTTCTGTGTGGAGTTTGCATGTTCTCCCCGTGTCCGCGTGGGTTTCCTCCGGGTGCTCCGGTTTCCCTCACAGTCCAAAGACATGCAGGTTAGGTTAACTGGTGACTCTAAATTGACCGTAGGTGTGAATGTGAGTGTGAATGGTTGTCTGTGTATATGTGTCAGCCCTGTGATGACCTGGCGACTTGTCCAGGGTGTACCCCGCCTTTCGCCTGTAGTCAGCTGGGATAGGCTCCAGCTTGCCTGCGACCCTGTAGAACAGGATAAAGCGGCTACAGATAATGAGATGAGATGAGCCCTGTTCGTATTATGTCAAGAACTGCTTGAGTAAGTAAAGAGAAATGACATCCATCATTGCTTTAAGACATGAAGTGTCTTTTAATTAATAAAAATAAAGAAAAATCATTGAATTGGAAGGCGTGTCCAAACCTTCGACTGGTACTGTACTTTTTCTCCTGAGTTGTTTTGACCTTAACTATAATGTGGCTAAAATGAAAGACTCAGGCAATTCCTTAAAGAGCTACTTCAGCAGGCCTTTTTTTTTTTTTTTGGTCGTCATTGGCCAATTCCTGTGCGTCACCAGCTGCTGGCCGAGCTGATGTAATCATTGGGGAGGGCAGTCATGCATAGAAAGACACCCTTTGTTATTTATTTGCTGCTAGAAG
The DNA here is from genome assembly GCF_027579695.1 of Neoarius graeffei. Taxonomy (NCBI): domain Eukaryota; kingdom Metazoa; phylum Chordata; class Actinopteri; order Siluriformes; family Ariidae; genus Neoarius; species Neoarius graeffei. Next base: position 47,945,069 of record NC_083573.1, read on the forward strand.
CTGTATAATGAGGTGTATTTTTTCTAATTTTCATAGATAATTATCAGGACTGGTTAATACTCCCTGTATAGCAGAATGCAACTCGTTATAGATCTGGAACATTGACAAACTCTATTCTTTAATATGATTTGGAATAAATGACAGAATATTAACATGTTTAGAGAGGATATACTGTCAGTATTTGTGACTGCATTCCTGCTCATATTTCTATGTGAAAGTCGAAAGATTATATTGGGACTTATATTGGGGCATCGTATAAGAGGCACTAACTGTGTGAGTGTTTTGTGTCTGATACAGTGCGAAATTAAATTCTGTTCATCTCATATTGCGACTCTTTGTTATGGAACACTAAAACCAATTAGCACTTAGCACTGAGAGCTTCCATGTGCAGCAAAATGAGTCATTTGTGCTGCTCTGTGCAGAGAATGGATATAAAGTTCCTAATAAAGGACCACTTAACAAATATTTAAATATATTAATCCTGAGAAGTAAGTGAGGATATTAAAATATGTGTTGAAATAAACTAATAGTGTTACCTTGGGGAAGTAGAAGGTGGTGATGACCCTGCGTAGGCGGTTTGTATAAACCTGCAGGCAGCACATGAGGCCCATCAGCAGCATTGGGAGGGCACTCCACAGGTAGTCAGCCTGGCTCAGGGCACGAGGCTGTGGGAGACACTCTACACACACACACACACACAAAAAAAAAGAGAGATCCATTTTGTCCTCATCTCAGAAAAGCTGGTAAACAGTTTCAATGACCCAATCTTCTAAGACTGCAGAATGACTCATTTTTTAAACCTACAACCACCAACATACAGTTGTGGGCAAAGGTTTGCATTCCCCACTTTGTTAACAGCAAAATCTACCTCTATTAAAATAATATAAATCTACAAAAATAGAATTTCAAAATGAAATACATGAGTGTATCCTGCAACATGACAACAATTGCCAACATAAGAGAAACTCAATATTTTGAAAGACAAAAAGCTTCCCCCCCCCCCCCACTCTTTATTGCCCTCTCAGTCTCCAGATGAGAGCTTAAAAAAGATGAATATTTGGCAAAGTTATAATAGTTACAGTAGGAAGAAATAGGAAAAGATCTGCCAAGCAATCTGGCAAAGTCAGACCAAATATGGCAGGAAGCATGTATAGGATTAAATAGGTTACAGGAGGGCCAAAGATCCAAAAGCTGCTCCAAGGAGAGATAAAAATTTGGAAGTAGTTATAAAGGAGGGGAAGCCATGACCTAATGGTTAGTGATGCAGCTTTGGGACCAACAGGTCACTGGTTTGATTCCCTGCACCACCTGAAGTACCCTTGAGCAGGGCACCGATCCCCCAACTGCTCCCCAGGTTGCTCTGGGTATGTTGTATGTCGCTCTGGATAAGAGCGTCTGCTAAATGCCTGTAATGTAATGTAAAGGTGGGCAATTTATTAGGAGAGTATGTATATATCACAGCCCTGCAATAGACTGATGACTTTCCCAGGGTCAGCTGGGATTGGCTCCAGCTTCCCCCACAACCTTGACGGATAAGCAGTATAGATAACGGATGGATATATCACAGTGAACCTTTTGAAGTGATAACATTCTGTTTTTTCCCATCAATAAAACGTGTTGTGTTACTTGTGATACTGAAGGAACATCTGTGATACCAGTTGTTTGTTTATGTTCTAAAGCCTTGTAAAAGGGCAGTACGGTGGTACAGGAAGTAGCGTTGCCTCCTTACAGGTCTAGGATCCTTGGTTTAATCCTGAGCTGGGATTATTTTTGTATAGAGTTTTTGCATGTTCTTCCAGTTTCCTCTGGGTTCTCCTGTTTCCTCCCACAGTTTAAAAACAGCCACTAGGTGGATTGGCGAAGATAATTTCCTCCTAGGTGTGAATCAGAGTCCTCAAGGTTCCCTACCTTATGTCCAGTGTTTCCTGCATAAGCTCCAGATCCAAAGCAACCCTGACCAGGATAAAGTGGTTACTGAAGATGAATGAATGCAAATTCATGTACATTTTTGCACTCAGTTGTATAAATATGATATTTACTCTTAGATTTTGAGAATCTCTTTTTCTGGCCTTCAAATCTAGTTCACATACTTGGACTACAATGCTTTTTTTAATTACCAAATAATTATAAAAATGAACTAAGCTGGGGAAATTTAGGAAGTAAGTGTAGGCCTAAAAGATAATCACTGTGTCCAAAATCACTCACTACTCACTATATAGTGAGGTGACCATTTTGTAGTGCTGTCCCAATGAAAAGTGAGAATTATTACACCCTATATAGTGGACTTGTAGTATCCCACAATGCACCGTGAAAAGTAGTGTACAACCGATGGTCACTAACCAAGCAATATATACCATCATACATTGCGGTCGCGCCGAAAGGGGAAAAAAAGGGTGTTGGGGTGAATGGACGGAGGAAGAAACACATTATAAATGGATATTCAAGTCTCATCTCATCTCATTATCTCTAGCCGCTTTATCCGTCTACAGGGTCGCAGGCAAGCTGGAGCCTATCCCAGCTGACTACGGGCGAAAGGCGGGGTACACCCTGGACAAGTCGCCAGGTCATCACAGGGCTGACACAGACACAGACAACCATTCACACTCACATTCACACCTACGGTCAATTTAGAGTCACCAGTTAACCTAACCTGCATGTCTTTGGACTGTGGGGGAAACCGGAGCACCCGGAGGAAACCCACGCGGACACGGGGAGAACATGCAAACTCCGCACAGAAAGGCCCTCGCCGGCCACGGGGCTCGAACCCGGACCTTCTTGCTATAAGGCGACAGCGCTAACCACTACGCCACCGTGCCGCCCCTGGACATTCAAGTACAATTGAAAATAGTAAGAGAATAGAAAAAAAGCTAAAAGACAGATAAAATACAAGAATAAAAGTTACAGTGCAGAGCGAGGAATTAATCAAAAGCCTCAAATTTGATTGAATAAAAGGCAGCGGCAAAGAAGAAAGTGTTCGGCCTTGATTTAAAAGAGCTGAAAGATGCAACAGACACAAAGTACTTGGTATTTATTAATGTGGGAAATATGTTCAGTATAATACGTATGTATTTATCACAAAAACACATGCATGTATTTATTATTTTGAAAACCCACCAGCTGACTGATCTGGCACGTTTTAGTTGTACGACAGTAATGACGTAAATAACAGTGCGGCGGAATAGTCTCCGAAAGTGTTTTTTTCATTTTACCAATGAGCTCACTATATAGTCCTCTATATAAAATTCCCTAGATAGGGAGTAGTGAATGAGTGAGTTATTTCAGACACAGCCAATGTCAGTAAGGTCCAACACCAGCTTCAAGCATAAAATTATATCTTACCAAGTAGAAATCTAGACTATAAGCATGGTCAAGCCATATGTCTCTTTAAAAAAGTATCATATTCTATTGACAGATAATTTTCCTTATTTTTAGCATTTCCTTCTAGAAAGAAGCTAAATTATCTGCCAATAGAATAAGACAATTTTAAGATTGAAATGAGTATTAAAAATTCTAGAAAAAGGTTTAATGACCTGATATCCATCCATCCATTATCTCTAGCCGCTTTATCCTGTTCTACAGGGTCGCAGGCAAGCTGGAGCCTATCCCAGCTGACTACGGGCTAAAGGCGGGGTACACCCTGGACAAGTCGCCAGGTCATCGCAGGGCTGACACATAGACACAGACAACCATTCACACTCACATTCACACCTACGGTCAATTTAGAGTCACCAGTTAACCTAACCTGCATGTCTTTGGACTGTGGGGGAAACCGGAGCATCCGGAGGAAACCCACGCGGACACGGGGAGAACATGCAAACTCCACACAGAAAGGCCCTCGCCGGCCACGGGGCTCGAACCCAGGACCTTCTTGCTGTGAGGCAACAATGCTAACCACTACACCACTGTGCTGCCCTGACCTGTTATGTGTTATATAATAATCTCATAAAGAGAAATATTAAATAAAATTTCCCTTAAGAGTCTTTCTCTTGTTAAGATATATTTTTTTTTTGCAGTGGTATGGCTATGCATGGGCCTTTCCCTATTTAAAATATCCAGTAGAAATGTATGCAGACTTGTCCAGCTTTGATTACCAACATGTAAGGGACAGACCTGATTAGACAGAGGTCAGACTGAGTTCTGAGCTTGTGTTTACACTGTGCAATACAGAAACTTTTGATCAAATCGCAGCCCTGCTAAACACATCAGGACAGACAGGGCTCCAAATCCTGTGACTTGTAAATGCATGTAGTATTCATTTTAACACATGCAGACGTAACAGACATGCTAAGAGCTCTCTTGGATATATCCGAAGAATCTGAAAACCTTTGCATAATCACATCATAGACTATCACACAATCACAGAATATTAAATCAATGAGCAATACAGGAAGTGGTGCACAGTCTTGCTGGGAGCTATCTTGTGAATGGACTCTAAATGGATAATGTTCCACCTCTCAAAGCTAATAGCTCATTAACTAAATCCAGATCAGTGGAAGTGCACAAGCCTTAGCTCCGAGGACTCAGCTATAAATGTGCTGTGCCTGCATGTTCTTAGCTTGTTCCTAGAATTAAGTTGCTTTCTGGTTTGGATCAGAACACATTATTAAGGTCAGCCAGAGGTCAAATGAATGTTTAATGTCGTCTATTTTTTAGAAATAAAATATGCCTTAGGACCACGTGACACACAAGGCAATGCAGGGAATAATGTGCACAAAATTATATTAAGGACAACCATGATACACTGGTGCTTGAAAGTTTGTGAACCCTTTAGAATTTTCGATATTTCTGCATAAATATGACCTAAAACAGCATCAGATTTTCACACAAGTCCTAAAAGTAGATAAAGAGAGCCCAGTTAAACAAATGAGACAAAAAATATTATACTTGGTCATTTATTTATTGAGGAAAATGAGCCAATATTACATATCTGTGAGTGGCAAAAGTATGTAAACCTCTAGGATTAGCAGTTAATTTGAAGGTGAAAATAGAGTCAGGTGTCTTCAATCGATAGGATGACAATCAGGTGTGAGTGGGCACCCTGTTTTATTTAAATAACAGGGATCTATCAAAGTCTGATCTTCACAACACATGTTTGTGGAAGTGAATCATGGCACGAGCAAAGAAGATTTCTGAGGACCTCAGAAAAAGTGTTGTTGATGCTCGTCAGGCTGGAAAAGGTTACAAAACCATCTCTAAAGAGTTTGGACTCCACCAATCCAAAGTCAGACAGACTGTGTACAAATGGAGGAAATTCAAGACCATTGTTACCCTCCCCAGGAGTGGCAGACCAACAAAGATCACTCCAAGAGCAAGGCGTGTAATAGTCGGCGAGGTCACAAAGGACCCCGGGGTAACTTCTAAGCAACTGAAGGCCTCTCTCACATTGGCTAATGTTAATGTTCATGAGTCCACCATCAGGAGAACACTGAACAACAATGGTGTGCATGGCAGGGCTGCAAGGAGAAAGCCACTGCTCTCCAAAAAGAACATTGCTGCTCATCTGCAGTTTGCTAAAGACCACGTGGACAAGCCAGAAGGCTATTGGAAAAATGTTGTGTGGATGGATGAGACCAAAATAGAACATTCTGGTTTAAATGAGAACCGTTATGTTTGGAGAAAGGAAAACACTGCATTCCAGCATAAGAACCTTATCTCATCTGTGAAACATGGTGGTGGTAGAATCATGGTTTAGGCCTGTTTTGCTGCATCTGGGCCAGGATGGCTTGCCATCATTGATGGAACAATGAATTCTGAATTATACCAGCGAATTCTAAAGGAAAATGTCAGGACATCTGTCCATGAACTGAATCTCAAGAGAAGGTGGGTCATGCAGCAAGACAATGACCCGAAGCACACAAGCCGTTCTACCAAAGAATGGTTAAAGAAGAATAAAGTTAATGTTTTGGAATGGCCAAGTCAAAGTCCTGACCTTAATCCAATCGAAATGTTGTGGAAGGGCCTGAAGCGAGCAGTTCATGTGAGGAAACCCACCAACATCCCAGAGTTGAAGCTGTTCTGTACGGAGGAATGGGCTAAAATTCCTCCAAGCCGGTGTGCAGGACTGATCAACAGTTACCGGAAACGTTTAGTTGCAGTTATTGCTGCACAAGGGGGTCACACCAGATACTGAAAGCAAAGGTTCACATACTTTTGCCACTCACAGATATGTAATATTGGATCATTTTCCTCAATAAATAAATGGCCAAGTATAATATTTTTGTCTCATTTGTTTAACTGGGTTCTCTTCATCTACTTTTAGGACTTGTGTGAAAATCTGATGATGTTTTAGGTCATATTTATGCAGAAATATAGAAAATTCTAAAGGGTTCACAAACGTTCAAGCACCACTGTAGCAGTGTAAAGAAAGGGTAATTTACAAAACTAGAAAGACACCTACGCCAATTACTGGACTGCACATCGATGTTCGAGGAGGTGTTGAAGGCCCCGATAGTTTTACGCAGCAGCTTAGCTAACATGGATTCTCCTGTAATGTCAATCTCTATGTCATGACTACCTGTAAAACAAGAGGAGATAATAGGCACACGTTTCTGAACATTTGACAGGTATACTGATTAAAAGTAGGGATATTTTCACATTTGTGCGTTACACTCACTTGTAAAAGAATGCTCTGTAAAAGTATGCCTACGGATGATGTCGAAAATATGGTAAAGGACTCTATCAGTGGCTAGCAGAACGCATACAAACAGAGCCAGAAATACAAACTTGACCAGGCTTGTTGTCTGTCGAGGTGAGATTGATAGATTGATTGATATTTATTACTTATAATATTATATAATTATTATAATACAGCATGTACTATATTCTTAAAGATCGTACCACAGGTTGCAGCTCACTGGAATGGATTCTGAAGCTCCAGGGCTCGATGAAACTGTTCTTTTCTGCTTTCTTCAAGGGCAGCAGATACCTCTTACCCTGAAAAAGTAGCTTTAGTCAGTTTGGAAAATAAGATAAATGAATATTTTAAGGGGAAAAAAATGGATCTTACCCCTCTCTTTCGCCGCTTATCAATCTGTCTAAAGTAGGTTGTAATGTAGACATTGTCAAAGCGGATATCTCTGGTGTATTGTCGTGCGTATCTAAAAGCCCTAAAAATAAAGGTAAGCTTGAAAATCAAATAATATCAAATATTAATCTATAATGTAATATGTAATAATGTTTTTCAAGGATGACCACTTTAAAATATTCTTTATGGATAGCAGTAAATTATGTACATAGAGTATACATCTCTGAGATTATTTTTACATATTTTTCTTGTGAGAATTCCTTTTTTATTGAACAAAGGGGTTTTTTTTATTCTACGGTTTAAACTGAAGATGAACGTGTAATAGGAGACGGGGTGAAAATGTGTACACATACGAAATGAAAACAGTTATGAACGTGAAGGAGAGGAGGAGCTGCACAATCCCTGATATTTGCTTAACAGTGTTTCTCTTCTCCTTAAATGTCCTGGCTAGGTCTTTGCGAAATTCATCCTGCAGAACTGTGTCTCCAAACATGGGCTGGTCCTCAATTTTCTGCAGATTTCAGAGGACAAGAATAACATGGCATCTAATACTCCTGACTCCAGTCAGGATTCACTCACGCTAGTGCATGAATATGTTTCTGAGAATTTTTAATGTTCATTATGAGAATGTAGCACACGAACGAAAGGATTGTGGCGTAGGTGAAACTGTTCCAGCCCACTGTACCTCAAGGACCACGTTGGTGGTAAACTCTTCCCCGAGTTTACTGATGTAGGAATCGAGCTTGTCAAAGGTCTGTCCAAAGTTTCCCTCCACTGGGATCTGTTCCTTACACCATGGAGTCATTACTGAGGTGAATACACAGTTAAACCAGTAAATGCTGTACCGTAGTAAAAGGATCATGCAAAACCTAGTTGTTAATAGAAACTGACAACCTTGAGAAGAAGATGCAACACGAAATCAAATCTATGGTATGTACAGTGCCCTCCATGATTATTGGCACCCCTTGTAAAGGTTAGAAAAAGGATTAGAAAAAATCTACCTTTTGGTGAAGTCGCTTCATCTCACACTGAAAAATTGGGCAAAATCCAACCTTTAATTGAAATACATTTATCCATCCATCATCTGTAGCCGCTTATCCTGTCCTACAGGTTCGCAGGCAAGCTGGAGCCTATCCCAGCTAACTATGGGCGAGAGGCGGGGTACACCCTAGACAAGTCGCCAGGTCATCGCAGGGCCGATACAGAGACAAACAACCATTCACACTCCCATTCACACCTACGGTCAATTTAGAGCCACCAATTAGCATAACCTGCATGTCTTTGGGGGAAACCAGAGCGCCCGGAGGAAACCCACGCAGACAACATGCAAACTCCACACAGAAAGGCCCTCGCCGGCCACTGGGCTCGAACCCAGACCTTCTTGTTGTGAGGCAACAGTGCTAACCACCATGCCACCCCTGAAATACATTTATTTATTTTTTCTTTTAACTTTGTTTTTTGGGTTTTGCAGACGTATACAATTATATTGAAACATTTACAAAGAGTTAAATATACATTCTTTTTAGACAACAAAAAAAAGGGGGAAAGAAAAAAAAAGCAAAAAAAAGGGACAGGCACATCAGTCAGGTAACAGTAAACAGCAATAAACATAGCAACAGACATCCCAAGTCAGAGTAATGGCACCTCTCTTAGCTGCCTCAGTTGCGTTAGTCAGTTAGGGGCGAGTGAAAGATCTGTCCTCGTAATGAATTGAAAGAATGGGCCCCATAATTTCCCAAATTTACTGGAGCAGCCAGTCAAAGACAGTCTAATTTTCTCCAACTTCAGAAAATAAAGGGCGTCTCTAATCCAGTGGGCGTGACTGGGCGGAATCGTTGATTTCCAATTAATTACAATTAATCTTCTGGCTAGCAAGGTAGCAAAAGCAAGTACATCCTTTTTGGACTTAGAAAGGGAAGGGGAAGGGGGGGCAACCCCAAACAGTGCACTCAGAGAATTTGGTTTTATTTTTTTCCCCCAACTACCTCTGACAGGGTATTAAAAATCTCAACCCAATAATTATGTAGAGATGGACAATGCCAGAACATACAGTTAGGTCCATAAATATTTGGACAGAGACAACATTTTTCTAATTTTGGTTCTGTACATTACCACAATGAATTTTGAACAAAACAATTCAGATGCAGTTGAAGTTCAGACTTTCAGCTTTAATTCAGTGGGTTGAACAAAATGATTGCATAAAAATGTGAGGAACTAAAGCATTTTTTAAACACAATCCCTTCATTTCAGGAGCTCAAAAGTAACTGGACAAATTAAATAATTGTAAATAAAATGTTCATTTCTAATACTTGGTTGAAAACCCTTTGTTGGCAATGACTGCCTGAAGTCTTGAACTCATGGACATCACCAGACGCTGTGTTTCCTCCTTTTTAATGCTCTGCCAGGCCTTTACTGCAGCGGTTTTCAGTTGCTGTTTGTTTGTGGGCCTTTCTGTCTGAAGTTTAGTCTTTAACAAGTGAAATGCATGCTCAATTGGGTTGAGATCATGTGACTGACTTGGCCATTCAAGAATATTCCACTTCTTTGCTTTAATAAACTCCTGGGTTGCTTTGGCTTTATGTTTTGGGTCATTGTCCATCTGTATTATGAAACGCCGACCAATCAGTTTGGATGCATTTGGCTGGATTTGAGCACACAGTATGTCTCTGAATACCTCAGAATTCATCTGGCTGCTTCTGTCCTGTGTCACATCATCAATAAACACTAGTGACCCAGTGCCACTGGCAGCCATGCATGCCCAAGCCATCACACTGCCTCTGCCGTGTTTTACAGATGATGTGGTATGCTTTGGATCATGAGCTGTACCACGCCTTCGCCATACTTTTTTTCTTTCCATCATTCTGGTAGAGGTTGATCTTGGTTTCATCTGTCCAAAGAATGTTCTTCCAGAACTGTGCTGGCTTTTTTAGATGTTTTTTAGCCAAGTCCAATCTAGCCCTTTTATTCTTGAGGCTTATGAGTGGCTTGCACCGTGCAGTGAACCGTCTGTATTTACTTTCATGCAGTCTTCTCTTTATGGTAGATTTGAATATTGATACGCCTACCTCCTGGAGAGTGTTGTTCACTTGGTTGGCTGTTGTGAAGGGGTTTCTCTTCACCATGGAAATTATTCTGCGATCATCCACCACTGTTGTCTTCTGTGGGCGTCCAGGTCTTTTTGCATTGATGAGTTCACCAGTGCTTGCTTTCTTTCTCAGGATGTACCAAACTGTAGATTTTGCCACTCTTAATATTGTAGCAATTTCTTGGATGGGTTTTTTTCTGTTTTCACAGCTTAAGGATGGCTTGTTTCACCTGCATGGAGAGCTCCTTTGACCGCATGTTTTCTTCACAGCAAAATCTTCCAAATGCAAGCACCACACCTCAAATCAACTCCAGGCCTTTTATCTGCTTAATTGAGAATGACATAACAAAGGAATTGCCCACACCTGCCCATGAAATAGCCTTTGAGTCAATTGTCCAATTACTTTTGGTCCCTTTAAAAACAGGGTGGCACATGTTAAGAAGCTGAAACTCCTAAACCCTTCATCCAATTTTAATGTGGATACCCTCAAATGAAAGCTGAAAGTCTGGACTTTATGTCCATGTCCATTATATAACTATAACTTGAATATATTTCAGTAAACAGGTAAAAAAACAAAATTTGTGTCAGTGTCCAAATATATATGGACCTAACTGTATGTGTAAGGTTTGCAGGAGATTGCTGACACCTATCACAAGTTGGAATTACACCATCATAAATTTTAGCCAGTCGAGCCTTAGTGTAATAGGTACAACTTTACACTGAATAAGACTGTGTCTAGCGCAAATAGAAGATTTATGTACCCGTCTCAAAATCTCTGTCCAGACTTCCTCTGATAACTCCACCCCCAGGTCCTCCTCCCAGAGTGACTTTATTAAGCCTAGGGGCTCTGAACGTAAAAGATTAATTTGATTATAGATATATGAGATAGAGCCTTTAAGAGTAGGAATTGGCGTCAGGAAGCCATCCAAAGTGGAGTCAGAGGGTAAATTAGGAAAGCTAGGGAATGTGCCCTGAACAAAACTGCGGACTTGTAAATATCTAAAGAAGTGCTGCTTAGGAAGTGAGAATTTAACTAAAAGTTGCTGAAAAGAAGGAAAAACATTATCAATATACAGGTCTTTGAAGTTATGAATACCAAGATTCGTCCACCTTAAGAAAAACTGTCTATGAGGGAAGGAGGAAAAGCATGGTTAGCTGCTAGTGGTGCATAAATAGAGTATGTCTGTAGACCAAAGTGGCACTTAAACTGGACCCAAATCCTAAGTGAGGCCTTAACAATCACATTCTTGGTGTAGGGAAAAGTGGAGGAGTGGATAGGGGAGTGCACTAGGGCTTTCAAGGTCACTGGTTTTGCTGAACTTGCCTCCATAATCAGCCATGCTGGGGAAGGATCAAAAGCCTCATTTTGAAGCCAGTGCTTAAGAATCCTGATATTGGTGGCCCAATAATAGATCCTAAAATTTGGCAGGGCCAGCCCTCCCAGTGGCTTCAGCCTTTGCAAATATTGTTTGCGCAGCCTACTGTAGGAACCTTCTGGTTCCAGATAAATTTAGAGATCAGGCTATCTAGTTTACGGAAAAAAGAGTGAGGGAGGAAGAGTGGTATGCATTGGAACAGGTAGGAGAGTCTTGGGAGTACATTCATTTTAACAGAGTTGACACGTGCAATCAAAGACATATTAAGCAGAGACCATCGTTCAAAGTCTTTCTGGATTCGGGTCAATAGGGGGGCAAAGTTAGCTTTGTAGAGGTCTTCAAATTTGTGCGTAACATGAATTCCAAGATATACAAAACTATGTTGAGCAACTTTAAAGGGAAAGTTTTCCAGGGGATACTTCTTAGCAGCGGGGTTAATGGGAAATATCTTGCTTTTGTTTAAATTTAACTTATATCCAGAAATTTGACCAAATGAATGAAGAGTGGCAAGAGCAGCAGGAACTGAGACAGGCAGGTTGGAAACATATAAAAGTAGGTCATCTGCATAAAGGGAAACTCTCAGCTGAATATCATTTCTAAATATGCCTGTAATAAGGTGGTTGGACCAAAGGGCTATCGAGAGAGGTTCAATAGCGATTGCGAATAATAGAGGGCTCAAAGGGCAACCCTATCTAGTAGAGCGATAGAGGCGAAAATATTCTGATTGGATATTATTCGTCCTGATTGAGGCTTGTGGGGCTGAATAAAGCAACTTAATCCATGAAATAAAACTATTCTTAAAACCAAATTTCTCCAAGACATAGAAGAGGTAATCCCACTCAACTCTGTCAAATGCCTTTTCGGCGTCTAATGATATCACAGCTTCGTGGGTGTCAGAAGAGGAGACATTGTAAAGTACATTGAACAAACATCTAAGGTTAGAGAAGGAGTGCCTATTTTGAATGAACCTTGTTTGGCCCAAGGAAATGATGGAAGGGAGGATGGATTCCAGATGTAATGCTAATAGTTTGGATAACAATTTAAAATCAACATTCAATAAACTTATTGGACGATAAGAGGTGCAGGCTAACAGGTCCTTGCCTTTTTTTAGGAGAAGGGAAATGGAGGCTTGATTGAGAGTTTGGGGAAGGCGGCCAGATTCAAATGATTCATTGAACATATCCAGTAACAAAGGGGCAAGCTTGTGCCAGAACTTTTTGAAAAATTCGGAAGGAAAGCCATCTGGTCCAGGGCTTTCCCCATTTTGCAGAAATGATGCAGCTGTATTAAGTTCAGCGATAGTAATAGGCCTCTCTAACTCTTCCGCAGCTGGTTGATTGAGTGAGGGAATGTCCAAATTTTCAACGAAAGTGTCAAAATCAGGAGTGGTATCTTGATCAGATGAATAGAGAGACATATAAAATTCCTTAAACACATTATTAATTTCCATGGGTTCAGTGGTGATACGCGAATTAGTCTGAATTTGAGGGATATGGTGAGATGTAGATGCCTGACGTAATTGGTGTGCTAACAATTTACTAGCCTTATCTCCATGCTCATAGAACTGGGACCTCGTTTGTAGGAGAAGTTCAGTGGTACGGTGTGTCGTTAAGGCATCGAATTCTGACTGTAGACAGAGGCGCTCTTTATATAGCTCTGGAGTTTTGTAAGTAGCGTACAACCTGTCGAGTTCAGATATGCGTTGCATCAGCTTAGTTAATTTCTCCCTCCTGAGTTTCTTCTCATATCCTGCGTAGGAGATTTTCTCCCCCCTGATGTATGCCTTTAAGGCCTCCCAAAGTACTGAGGCAGAAACATCAGGTGTTTTATTCAAGCTCACAAAGAAGTCAATTTGTTGTGGGACAAAGTTAACAAAATCCTCATTTAAAAGAAGGCGTGTATTAAGACGCTATGGCACACACGTATTAAAGCTCTTAATGCAAATATCCATAGAAATAGGGGCATGATCGGAAATAACAATAGCATCATATTTACAATTAGATACCGATGATAGAAATCTATTATCAACCAAAAAATAGTCAATGCGGGTGAAAGTGTGATGGACATGAGAGAAAAATGAATATTCCCTCTTAGAAGGGTTACAAAAGCGCCAGACGTCGGTGACAGCAAATTCTTCCATAAAGGACTGGATTACTTTAGCTGATTTCGATGGAGCGCAAGCTCTGAGGGAGGAACGGTCCAGCTGAGGGTCAAGCCAGCAATTAAAGTCTCCACCTAGTATTAAGTGGTGTGATGACAAATCAGGGAGAGTTAGAAAAAGGCGTTTAAAGAAAGCATCATCGTCAAAATTGGGAGCATAAATATTAGCCAAGACCACCTGGGTGTTATGAATCTGACCAGCAACTATAACAAATCTACCATTAGGGTCAGAGATAGTACTTGAATGTACAAAGGGAACAGATTTATGTAACAAGATAGCTGCACCCCTAGATTTGCCTTGAAATGAGGAATGGTAAGCCTGACCTACCCATCCCCTCCTCAATTTAGAGTGGTCTGAGACCTTGAGGTGAGTTTCTTGCAAAAAAATTACATGGGCCCCAAGATGGTAAAGATGGTGCAGTATCTTACTTCGTTTTATAGGATTATTGAGCCCTTTGCAGTTAAAACTCGTGAATCTAATGTCACACCCACTGGATGATGTTGTTACATTAGATGGAATCATGGCTAGGTAACAATAGTATTATGTAATAGTGATGATCTGAAGCAAAACTGAAAACAAAAACTTGACTGATGTAAAACAAAAAGAAAGAAAGAAAAACAGAAACAAACATAACACACACACACACCTTTCCCCAGGGGTGCAGATAGGATTTTTGAACTGGGGGGGACTGAGCTGTCAGCAAATGATTCCATTTTGTGTATATATGTATGTGTGTGTGTGTGTGTGTGTGTGTGTGTGTGTGTGTGTGTGTATATATATATATATATATATATATACACACACTACCGTTCAAAAGTTTGGGGTCACTTTGAAATGTCCTTATTTTTGAAAGAAAAGCACTGTTCTTTTCAATGAAGATCACTTTAAACTAATCAGAAATGCACTCTATACATTGCTAATGTGGTAAATGACTATTCTAGCTGCAAATGTCTGGTTTTTGGTGCAATATCTCCATAGGTGTATAGAGGCCCATTTCCAGCAACTCTCACTCCAGTGTTCTAATGGTACAATGTGTTTGCTCATTGCCTCAGAAGGCTAATGGATGATTAGAAAACCCTTGTACAATCATGTTAGCACAGCTGAAAACAGTTGAGCTCTTTAGAGAAGCTATAAAACTGACCTTCCTTTGAGCAGATTGAGTTTCTGGAGCATCACATTTGTGGGGTCGATTAAATGCTCAAAATGGCCAGAAAAATGTCTTGACTCTATTTTCTATTCATTTTACAACTTATGGTGGTAAATACAAGTGTGACTTTTCATGGAAAACACAAAATTGTCTGGGTGACCCCAAACTTTTGAACGGTAGTGTGTATACATGTTATTTCACCTCCCTCACTGCCATCACCAGGAACTACCTGCAGGCCAGGACAATGATAACATTTTAACATAGCCTATAGAAATCCAAAGTTTACACATTATCATCACGCACAGAAATTGCAAAACTGCAAAACTAGTTTTAAAACCGCTAAGTTCCAACTGTTAAACATAGCGAGAGGCTGGGCTACGTGTGTGTAAAGTGTAAACCAGTGCATCCTGACTTTCTAACTATGCCTGTGTGTTGCGTGAGCGGCAGTCAGTCAACAACTCTTCGCAAAGTTTCCTTATGAAACAATATGCTCGCTGAAATTATGGCAGGGAACGCCAGATTAAACATTAAAACTGCCATCTGAGCACTGTATCTACAGGCTACCACCGAAAGAAGGAGGCTACCAGAAAGGCTTCTCTACTCCGTACGATTTTACTTTCACTACGACATTACTTTGAACAGACTATCAAAAAATTGCAAGGTGATATGATAAAGTAAGGCACAGTTTAATTACAGTCATTTTTTTTTAAACGATGCAATCGTTTTCTGCCTTTTGGCACCCTTCATCATGCCGTGTTGGGGTCCTGAACTAGGAGGCGCTGTCCCCGATATGCCTGTCAAACTTGTTGTGGGTAACCATAGCAACCAAGCTCGAGCTCGCAACCTGTGCAGTATGCGCAGTTGCAGCTATGTATGTACTGCTGTGCACCTCAATAAACCGAATGGTAATTAGTCTTTTGATTTTTCCGTGAGGTTTGCCTTATGCAAAGAAAGACAGCATAGACGTTTTTTCCTCCCTATAAGTGGGGGGGACCGAACGAGGTGAATTTAAATCTGGGTGGGACGAATCCCCCCCGTCCCCCCCTCTATCTGCGCCCGTGCCTTTCCCTTCCCACCCACACGAACTTTAGCAGAAGCATCCCCCCAAACGAGATGCACGCAAAGTACCCCCTTAAGCAACCAATCTGTCACACCTGTTATAGTTCTGAAAAAAACCTATACCAAACAACTAATGAACTACAACTACTTAGGCGTTGGAAATGTGACATGAAGTTACGTCAATGAAATTACACTGTAATAAATGTACTAAGAATTAAGCCGGGTAGCTAAAGCTGACTATTAAATCGATACATAAAACAATCTTATCGAACAATAACGTGAAGAAAAGAGACAAACAAACAAACAAAAAAACTTGCAGCATCTCACAATCAATTGTGATAAATCAAAAGGGCACCTACGGTGCTACAGTTTTTACCTGAGGTATTCCTGTATTCCAATCAAATAGCCACCATAAGCCAAGTTAGGGAAACTCGAGAAAGCAAGGAGTAAACAAGAAAACAAAATCAGCGTCCCCTCAGAACTGTAGCTCACTGAACACATTAAGAAACCAAGGCAAGCCTGGTGAGGAGCAAAGTAGTCCTCAAGGCCAGCAGCAATAACAGCAAAACATCAAGTTAACATGTCAGCTAAATAGTGTCCGGGGTGACTCCCTTTTTAATATTCTTTTCAATGAAGTTCAGCGCCAATGTTGAATCCTCAAACCTGTGGGTCTGTCTGCTGGGCAGAGTGATGCGTAGCATTGCCTGGTAAAAAAGACCAAACCTGACGTTCGGGCAGGAATGGAGCTCCTTTTTTACTGCAGCAAAGGCGGCCCGCTTTTTAGCCACCGCCGGGGTGAAGTCGGGGAAGATCGAGATCTTCCTGCCCATGTAGGAAAGAGGGAAAGCTTCTCCGGCTCAGCGCAGAATTTGGTTCCGGGCTTGAAACAGGCTCACCCGAATAATGAGTGGACGAGGGGGCTTGCCATCCTTAGGCTTGGCGCGTAGAGTGCGATGAGCCCGGTCCAGCATAGGTTTATTGTCAAGACCGAGTAAGTCTTGTAGGAGCTGGGCCGTGAACTCGGTGGGATGAGGACCCTCTGTACCCTCAGGCAAGCCCACTTGGCGAACATTATTCCACCTTGAGCGAGTCTCCAGGTCCTTGCACTTCTTTGACAGGGAGTCAACAGTGGTGGTTAGCTTGCTAACATTAGCTCGGAGGTCGGATAGCTCCCTGTCGTTAGCATTCGCCGAGCGCTCGAGGTCCGCGATCGCTTCGCCATACGAAGCGAGTCTGTTCTCAAAGGGCTCCAAAGCTGCCACAATCTCTCTTTTAACTGCTGCCGAGATGGTGGTTTCAAACTTACTGAGGATGTCCGAGCGCATTTCATCCATCATCTCCCTCATGTTCAACAACAAGGTGGCATTAGCATCTGGCTGATCTGGGGATTGTGGTTGAGTTGATAGCCGGGACTTGCTGCGGCCTGCTTTAGTAGCATCGCCTCTCCCACGGCTTGCCATCATAGAGTGCCCACAAGCGAGAAAAGTTTACATAAAGTGAAAGGCTGCAATAATAGAGCTTAACGCCGGCAAAACAAATAAAAAGTGTAATATAAAAGTGTAAAAAAAAAAGTCACATTCCAGCGGAGCCTGTGCGAAACACGTCCTACATCTACCTCACTCCCCCTGAAATACATTTATTCAGTGAAAAACAAATCCCTCATTATGAAATAATTATTTTCAACAAAAACCACATGTGCCACTATTATTGATACCCCGGAAATTATATTGAACACAATATAACTAAAGCATGTTTCTCATTTAAATTGTACATTTTTGAGTTGACTGGAGTGTGTAGGAACTTTCAAGCTGTAATCCATGACTTCCTGATTAACTGGAGTATTTGTTTTTCTCTGAGTAAATTTCATCTCATCTCATTATCTCTAGCCGCTTTATCCTTCTACAGGGTCGCAGGCAAGCTGGAGCCTATCCCAGCTGACTACGGGCGAAAGGCGGGGTACACCCTGGACAAGTCGCCAGGTCATCACAGGGCTGACACATAGACACAGACAACCATTCACACTCACATTCACACCTACGGTCAATTTAGAGTCACCAGTTAGCCTAACCTGCATGTCTTTGGACTGTGGGGGAAACCGGAGCACCCGGAGGAAACCCACGCGGACACGGGGAGAACATGCAAACTCCACACAGAAAGGCCCTCGCCGGCCCCGGGGCTCGAACCCAGGACCTTCTTGCTGTGAGGCGACAGCGCTAACCACTACACCACCGTGCCGCCCTGAGTAAATTTATTTCAAATAAAGGTTGGATTTTTCTCATTTCTTCAGTATGAGATGAAGCTACTTCACCAAAGTTGGATTTTTTTCTAACCCTTTTTACTAATCTTTACAAAGGGTGCCAATAATTGTGTAAAGCACTGTATCTAACTAAACGCAATAATCCATCTTATGAGATAGATGTACAATCATGACACAGTGATTGATATAACTACTTACCTCTCATAATATTACAGAGAAAATCGAACTTCATAGGCACACAAAGGAAATGGTTGATGATAGGGGATTTAACAGTGTCCATGCACTTCAGCCATGTATCACTGAACCACTCTGTGCAGCGATCAATGCCCAGCTTTACCACATCTGTACACAGCATTCTGTCCATTACAACATGACAAGGTGTATACTGTACCAATCAGAAGTTTGGACGTTCCTAGTGATGAGTAAGTGTGTCCAAACTTTTAACTGATACTGTATATTCACAACAAGGAGCAGTGTTAATAGACACAACAAAATGTGGCTAAATGACGCAACAATGTGTGCGTCACTCACATTCACAGCGCATCATGGTCTTTGCAGTGTACTGCTCCTGTGTGCTGTTGCCTGTAGCTGTAAGATTCTGACCAAGTGAATCGTAGCCATACTGGCCCATCACCTCATCCCTGATGCCCTGGAACTGTCGACTCACATTCTGCGCCTCTCTCTGGAGTTGCACATTGTCAGCCTAATGTCGGGGAGAGAAGTACGGGCTTGTTAGGACAGTGTTGATGAAGAACTCTTTGGATGTTTCTAATATATAAAGGCAATGTAGTTCACTTGACAGCATACGTTTATATGAGTAAACTATCTTCACCTACGAATGAAGAACATCCAGCTTCATTCAATTACATCCTTCAGCTATCATTAGTTTCGTAAGCTTGTTTAATCTAGTGGTTTTATTTTCATTTATATTATGCAAATGAACGGCACAGTGGTGGAGTGGTTAGCACGGTCACCTCACAGCAAGAAGGTCTGGGTTTGAGCCCCGTGGCCAGCGAGGGCCTTTCTGTGTGGAGTTTGCATGTTCTCCCCGTATCTGCGCGGGTTTCCTCCAGGTGCTCCGGTTTCCCCCCCACAGTCCAAAGACATGCAGGTCAGGCTAATTGGTGGCTCTAAATTGACCGTAGGTGTGAATGTGAATGGTTGTTTGTCTCTGTGTCAGCCCTGCGATAACCTGGTGACTTGTCCAGGGTGTACCCCGCCTTTCGCCCGTAGTCAACTGGGATAGGCTCCAGCTTGCCTGCGACCCTGTAGGACAGGATAAGTGGCTCCAAATAATGGATGGATGGATGGATTATGCAAATGTAATATCTTTTAGTCAATCGGGGTTGCGGAAAACGAAGAGCAGGCTAGTAGAAACAACATTTTACTTTGAACTCACCACGATCTCCTGTAGCACCTGAAAAAATGGTTCAGAAACAGTCCTCCACATAATCTTACTGTGCCCAATTTGCAGGTCTATATTGCAGCCCATAGAGAAGACCACATCCTCGACATTATGTTGGATATTGGCGATTGGACCTGAGAGGATATAATATTTACCACATTTAGCAATTTAGCAAGTGAGCTTAACCCTCTTAAAAATAATATGTATGTATGTATGTATGTATAACTACTCACTCTAACCTACAAATTTCTCCGTTTAAGATTTAATGTCTTATATCATGATGTCTATATTTAGTATTATTATACATACAGGACACTTTTCCAATGGAATAAAAACATGTATTCTAGTCCCTTCTAGCAGGTTTCATTCATTTGGTTTGATAGCATGCAATATTGTCATCATATTGCTTATCCTATGTGTATTATGTCACTCTACCCAATGGAGAATGAGTGTTGAATATGCTTTACGATATTGCATGGTTGTCAAGATAACATGATATCATACGTCAGAGACATAAAACTTCTGCGCTAACGAGCGACTGTGACAATTTGTAAACAAACATGGCCGCCAGGTTTGCATTGTTAATTACAGAAGATTTTGAGAGAATTTTGCAAGAGAAAGACGCATTGAACACCTGAAAGGAATGTGTATGTATAATATTATTATTATTATTATTATTATTATTATTATTGCCTGGCTTTTTTCATGGTATATCAGATATATTCCATTCAGCTAGCATGATATTGAATGAATCAAAGACGAATGGAATATATCTGATAGACCACTCAACGCCAGCCAATATTATTTAAATATTCCACTCTATCCCTTATCAAAAAGTATACTTCAAGTTCGTTCTATTAAGTATACTTAAATAAAAAAAGTATATTTCTTTAAGTATACTTTTGTGTACCAAGTATACTGATATCAATATACTTACAGTATACTTGTAAGTAAACTAATCTAATACTTCTTGGGACTAAATTGGCCCACTTTTAGTTTATAAAAAGTATACTTTAAGTCTAAGAGAAGTAAACTTTGAGTATACAACCAGTATTTTTTTTATTTTGTACTGCAAGTATACCACAAGTAAACTTATATACTAATAGTTTACTAGTTCTATACTTGTAGTCCACTCTTTAGTTTACAAAAGCATACTTCGTAGGATACTATACTATCGGTTTACTCATTACACACTTCTAGTCCACTTTTTAGTTCATAAAAGTATACTTTATAGCATATTAGAAATATACTATTAGTTACTGGTTATATACATCTAGTCCATTTTTTAGTTTTGAAGTATACTGCAATTACCCTTCTAAGTATACGATTAGTGTTCTAGCCCTAACCCTTACCTCATGCACACTACCAGTACACAACTTAAGTGTTTTGTATCTTAAGTTACAACGAAGTTATAAAGGTAAGAATTCACAAAATAACAGATACTCAGGATTAAGAACATATTCAATTTCTTTAAAAAATCAAAATTTAAAGCAACATTGTATTAAATGCCGAAGTATAAAAACATGGCAATGACAACTGAAATTGACATCCAAGCTCTAAAGAAAATAAATAAATTAAAAAAAATGTATTATCCCACTCAGGAGAAATTAAAAAAAAAAACCTTATATGGAACCACAGATATACCCAAGAGTCAACAATGTTGAAGCACAACTACAGGGCAAGTACATTTAAACATCTCATCTCATCTTATCTCATCTCATTATCTCTAGCCGCTTTATCCTTCTACAGGGTCGCAGGCAAGCTGGAGCCTATCCCAGCTGACTACGGGCGAAAGGCGGGGTACACCCTGGACAAGTCGCCAGGTCATCACAGGGCTGACACATAGACACAGACAACCATTCACACTCACATTCACACCTACGGTCAATTTAGAGTCACCAGTTAACCTAACCTGCATGTCTTTGGACTGTGGGGGAAACCGGAGCACCCGGAGGAAACCCACGCGGACATGGGGAGAACATGCAAACTCCACACAGAAAGGCCCTCGCCGGCCCCGGGGCTCGAACCCAGGACCTTCTTGCTGTGAGGCAACAGCGCTAAGCACTACACCACCGTGCCGCCACATTTAAACATAAGGCATAAATATTTTAATACTTTATTACACTTTTGTTAAGTATATCTTGATCAAAAGTTTAAGTATAAGCTTAATATATTTAGACTTTTCTATATACTTTTCAGTATAAGCCAAGTACACTACCATTCAAAAGTTTGGGGTCACCCAGACAATTTAGTGTTTTCCATGAAAAGTCACACTTTTATTTACCACCATAAGTTGTAAAATGAATAGAAAATATAGTCAAGACATTTTTCTGGCCATTTTGAGCATTTAATCGACCCCACAAATGTGATGCTCCAGAAACTCAATCTGCTCAAAGGAAGGTCAGTTTTATAGCTTCTCTAAAGAGCTCAACTGTTTTCAGCTGTGCTAACATGATTGTACAAGGGTTTTCTAATCATCCATTAGCCTTCTGAGGCAATGAGCAAACACATTGTACCATTAGAACACTGGAGTGAGAGTTGCTGGAAATGGGCCTCTATACACCTATGGAGATATTGCACCAAAAACCAGACATTTGCAGCTAGAATAGTCATTTACCACATTAGCAATGTATAGAGTGGATTTCTGATTAGTTTAAAGTGATCTTCATTGAAAAGAACAGTGCTTTTCTTTCAAAAATAAGGACATTTCAAAGTGACCCCAAACTTTTGAACGGTAGTGTATACTTAGTATATCTTTGATACGTAAATAAAAAGTAAACTGAAAGCATACTCTCTTATTTTTAGTTTAAAAGAAGTATACTAGAAGCACACTTGAATAAACTTTTTTTTTGTAAGGGATGGTTAAAAGTATGGGCGGCACGGTGGTGTAGTGGTTAGCGCTGTCGCCTCACACAAGAAGGTCCGGGTTCGAGCCCCGTGGCCAGCGAGGGCCTTTCTGTGCTGAGTTTGCATGCTCTCCCCGTGTCCGCGTGGGTTTCCTCCGGGTGCTCCGGTTTCCCCCACAGTCCAAAGACATGCAGGTTAGGTTAACTGGTGACTCTAAATTGACCGTAGGTGTGAATGTGAGTGTGAATGGTTGTCTGTGTCTATGTGTCAGCCCTGTGATGACCTGGCGACTTGTCCAGGGTGTACCCCGCCTTTCGCCCGTAGTCAGCTGGGATAGGCTCCAGCTCGCCTGCGACCCTGTAGGACAGGATAAAGCAGCTAGAGATAATGAGATGAGATGGTTAAAAGTAAATGTGTTTGATTTGTTAGGGAAGGACAGGTTATGTATCACTATTCGACCAGGGAAAATATTTCACTGAAAATCATAGTAGAGAAACAAAAGTCCAACTTGCATAACACACAACAGGAAACATTTCAAACCAGTTTTTACCTTGATAGAGACACTGTATTATGAACAACATTATATAAGCCTGTCCACGAGAGCCAAGAATGCTGGGAAACATCAGAAGAACTGAGCACCGAAAATATGAAGACAGCATCCCACCTAGGACACACAGTGCTTTAAAAGCACACATACATCATTAAATAAGCATTCGCAGCTTATTTCAGTCCACACTTCCACACAGTAAACCAAGTGTACAAAAGTACTAGAAAGAGGAGAGCCATACTGTACCTATAAAAACATATCCAACTATGACTCTGTGAAAGGTGCTCAGTGAAATGTTGTACATGAGTCCAAGAAACAAAGCTGGAATAAAGATGATGACAAAAACGTGTATAATGTGTATTCGTTTTCAGATTCATATCCCCAAATTTTTACATTTCTCAGGCAAGACACAAGAGTGTGCTCTCACCAGTCCCACTGATGGATCCGAATGCAGCTCCGATTAAAAGTCTGGCCAAGGGGAAATCAGATGTTGGTCCGAACAGGAATCTGTGAGCCACGTCAGGCAGGATAAGCTTACTGACCTTCTCCAGTGCTTTACATGTAAATAAAAAAAAATACATTGTCAAATGATTAAGTTGAAGAATATTAGACTACTAACTTCCAAATTAACGGCATTTAAGAAAATAACGTACTTGAATGTGGTGCTTTTTTTCGACGTTTCCATCTAGGTTCCTCCATTTCTAAATCCCCAGCTGTCCAGTGGAAAATTCAGCACATTCAAAATGGTGTCAGTTGAAAAGTGATGTAATCGTGTTCTCAGATGTTTTCGTTTCAGTTTGAATATAAATCAACCAATACTTGTACATACATTTACATACCAGAAAACTGTACTTTACTGAATTGAGTGAAAACGTTCTCAGAAAGGGGTCAGTGACATTGGGTGTGCGTTACCAGCTATAAAAAATACAACAATTAAAAATGGGTTTCTACATAAAGGTTGAGGAGCTGCGTCCTAAAAAGGCAAGGTGAGTCTGAGTTTTGATGAGGAGGTAGAGAAGACAAAGATACTGTATTACAGAAGACATATAGCTGGCTAATTAAAATTGTTTCCACTTTAACTTTTGATTTTGTTTCTGTTTTGACAGGAGGAGACTCAACAGCCAGGTGCTCAGGATCTTCCGCAGTTCAGCATGGAGTCGTGCCTGGCGCAGTCTTGCAGCCTTTTTGCTTGGTCTGCTGCTTGTCTTCATTTATGGTGTAACAGCAATATACATACAGAAGCATGCACTCTGGTACTGCATCATCACCACGGTAACCATGGCCGCCTTCACAGCCTTCGGAATGGGTTTCTCCGTTAGTGTGCGTGCCAACATTACACTCATGCTTCCCATGCTGTGCTCAAGTAAGAATCTTTTCCATCATTTTCCATCATTTCAATCCTTTCCATCATCATCATACATCGAGTTGCATTAAACTCTATGTGATTGAGTATGTTATGCATATTATATATGTTACACAATAACTAGTCACAGGCACAGATGGGGGGGGGATTCGTCCCACCCAGATTTAAATTCATCTCGTTCGGTCCCCCCCACTTATAGGGAGGAAAAAACGTCTATGCTGTCTTTCTTTGCATAAGGCAAACCTCACGGAAAAATCAAAAGACTAATTACCATTCGGTTTATTGAGGTGCACAGCAGTGCATACATAGTTGCAACTGCGCAGACTGCACGGGTTGCGAGCTCGAGCTTGGTTGCTATGGTTACCCACAACAAGTTTGACAGGCATATCGGGGACAGCGCCTCCTAGTTCAGGACCCCCACACGGCATGATGAAGGGTGCCAAAAGGCAGAAAACGATTGCATCATTTTTTCAAAAAAAACCAACTGTAAGTAAACTGTGCCTTACTTTATCATATCACCTTGCAATTTTTTGATAGTCTGTTCAAAGTAATGTCGTAGTGAAAGTAAAATCGTACGGAGTGATGCCTTTCTGGTAGCCTCCTTCTTTCGGTGGTAGCCTGTAGATACAGTGCTCAGAAGGCAGTTTTAATGTTAATCTGGCGTTCCCTGCCATAATTTCAGCGAGCATATTGTTTCATAAGGAAACTTTGCGAAGAGTTGTTGACTGACTGCCACTCACGCAACACACAGGCATAGTTAGAAAGTCAGGATGCACTGGTTTACACTTTACACACACACACGTAGCCCAGCCTCTCGCTGTGTTTAACAGTTGGAACTTAGCGGTTTTAAAACTAGTTTTGCAGTTTTGCAATTTCTGTGCGTGATGATAATGTGTAAACTTTGGATTTCCATAGGCTATGTTAAAATGTTATCATTGTCCTGGCCTGCAGGTAGTTCCTGGTGATGGCAGTGAGGGAGGTGAAATAACATGTATACACACTACCGTTCAAAAGTTTGGGGTCACCCAGACAATTTTGTGTTTTCCATGAAAAGTCACACTTTTATTTCCCACCATAAGTTGTAAAATGAATAGAAAATATAGTCAAGACATTTTTCTGGCCATTTTGAGCATTTAATCGACCCCACAAATGTGATGCTCCAGAAACTCAATCTGCTCAAAGGAAGGTCAGTTTTATAGCTTCTCTAAAGAGCTCAACTGTTTTCAGCTGTGCTAACATGATTGTACAAGGGTTTTCTAATCATCCATTAGCCTTCTGAGGCAATGAGCAAACACATTGTACCATTAGAACACTGGAGTGAGAGTTGCTGGAAATGGGCCTCTATACACCTATGGAGATATTGCACCAAAAACCAGACATTTGCAGCTAGAATAGTCATTTAGCACATTAGCAATGTATAGAGTGGATTTCTGATTAGTTTAAAGTGATCTTCATTGAAAATAACAGTGCTTTTCTTTCAAAAATAAGGACATTTCAAAGTGACCCCAAACTTTTGAACGGTAGTGTATGTATGTATGTATGTATATATGTGTATGTGTATATATATATATATATATATATATATATATATATATATATATATATATATATATGCACACACACACACACACAGATATATATATATATATATATATATATATATATATATATATATATATATATATATACACAAAATGGAATAATTTGCTGACAGCTCAGTCCCCCCAGTTCAAAAATCCTATCTGCGCCCCTGTAACTAGTGCCACTCTTTCTTAGGTTCAATGACAAATCCCCTTCACTTGTTTACTTTCATAAAACTATTCATTAGACCCATTGAATGTTTAACAGTTTTTCCACGAAATTGAATCATACATGAGCTGATATCTGATGAGGTGCGTAGCGCCGAGTCGGCCATAAGCCATGTACGATGAGATTGATAGAATAACTGTTTTATTATTTCCACATTCACTGGATTTTGAGAGAGTATTTTTTTTTTTGCAAATTTCATCTCATCCCATCTCATTATCTGTAGCCGCTTTATCCTGTTTTACAGGGTCGCAGGCAAGCTGGAGCCTATCCCAGCTAACTACGGGCGAAAGGCGGGGTACACCCTGGACAAGTCGCCAGGTCATCACAGGGCTGACACATAGACACAGACAACCATTCACACTCACATTCACACCTACGGTCAATTTAGAGTCACCAGTTAACCTAACCTGCATGTCTTTGGACTGTGGGGGAAACCGGAGCACCCGGAGGAAACCCACGCGGACACGGGGAGAACATGCAAACTCCACACAGAAAGGCCCTCGTGGGCCACGGGGCTCGAACCCGGACCTTCTTGCTGTGAGGCGACAGCGCTAACCACTACACCACCATGCCGCCAGTAATAATAATAATAATAATAATAATAATAATTCTTGAAAAATAAAAAGTAAATTCTTACCATCAAATACTTTTATTCCATATTTTGCTGCTTTTATGTGGTTTTGTTTTCAAGTAGAGTTTTTATTTCGTCCTCAGTTGGTTGAGCAGCACGCTCCGCCATTTTGTTTTTCTCTACTCACAGTATATGAGCTGATATCCTAGTAGTAGAGTAGCTAATCAGAGCGCGCAATTGCTCATGTCTAGTGAATGTGGATAGGATAATTCTAGATCTCTCTCCTCATGTGTGTATTCTACCTCTGAAGGGGAGGGCAAAAAAATCCTGCTCTTCCTCATCATCACCCTTGTGGTTCAAGGCCCCTTGAACAACACTCTGGAAAACTTTGACCGAGCAGCAGCCAGTATAGTATGCGGAGCCGAGTTAGCCATGAACCAAACCCAGGAACTCATGCAGCGAGCTGCCACTCCTCTGCTGCGTAAGTCATGCCTTCACTAGCCTTTATTATATGTTCCTAAATTCAAAGAGCAAATGAGCATGGTGCTCTTCGTTCTCTTATTTGAGATACAATACATCTAAGTTTATTGTCTGAAAGGAAAGGGTATTCCGTAATTCAAAAATGACTGACACTGGTGCCTTTGTGTTTCTGATTTGTGAACATAGCTGTGCTGGAGAAGGTAAGGGAGGTCAGCAGGAACGCCTACTCACTGGCAGGCAGAGTGCAGAACTTCATCAGAGCTCTTACTGAGTCTGTACGCCATGTCTGTGAGTGAATTTCAGTGTACTTCAGTGACAGATGGACAAAGCAAACAGTCTTGACTCCTGAAATGATTCATAGTATTCCATGGTAACCACTTCGTCCTCTCTTATTCGAACCTTTTTCAGCTCGTTCTCTGAGGAACGTGCTACACTTCTTGGTGAGCATCGGCGATGTCTGTAATGAGAAGATGGGAACACCGTATAAGAAATGTAACACAGTGTTTGACGAGGGCCGTGCTGACTGTATGGAGCTGCTCTCAGTGTTCTCTTTCCTCTGCCACATCTTGGATGGCTTCAGACCTCTCTGTGGCCTCACGCGCGGTCAGCCTCTCCACAAACATATTATTGTGACCTTCTGCAGTCCTAAAATTAACATCTTTACAGGAAGCTTCTAATCATTGCTTTCTGACTCATTACTGTGGTGAAGTTTGTTTTTTCCTTGTTTTTTTCTCCTCCAACTTCATCTCATCTCATCTCATTATCTCTAGCCGCTTTATCCTTCTACAGGGTCGCAGGCAAGCTGGAGCCTATCCCAGCTGACTACGGGCGAAAGGCGGGGTACACCCTGGACAAGTCGCCAGGTCATCACAGGGCTGACACATAGACACAGACAACCATTCACACTCACATTCACACCTACGGTCAATTTAGAGTCACCAGTTAACCTAACCTGCATGTCTTTGGACTGTGGGGGAAACCGGAGCACCCGGAGGAAACCCACACGGACACGGGGAGAACATGCAAACTCCGCACAGAGAGGCCCTCGCCGGCCCCGGGGCTCGAACCCAGGACCTTCTTGCTGTGAGGCGACAGCGCTAACCACTACACCACCGTGCCGCCCCTCCTCCAACTTGGTTTTGTAATATAAAAAATGTATATATGATTACTGTGTGTTTACATACACAATGTACCATGTTGTATTATATAGTACAGCACTTTAGATTAAAGTCTTCATAATAATGCCCCTACAACATCACCATGTAAGAATACATTCAGGGTCAGTGGCTGTAGTAGGTTTGTGCAGCCGTTAGTGCTACGTGTCAGCCACCATAAATGGTTTAAAATTTGTGATCCATGTAGGGATCAATGTTTTAGTATAAGAGCTGCCCTAAACGCCGAGCCTGCACGATGGTTTTCTCATTTCCCTTCTCATTCTTGTGCTGGCTGGCCATGACTCATTCACTTCCGTCTTTTGCCAGCACGCTCTCATTTTGAATAAATTATTGTTTTATGTCTGCCTCTGCGCCAAGACTAACTTAGTGCCAGTGCTGCCTTTAAATCCAAACATGACCTCAGAGTACAAACACAGCCTCAGACAAACAGAGCTCTACAGCTTGAATGCTGCTGCATAGGAAATATCAGGGGTTGAAAAGTAAAAATAAGAATACGAATAATGTCCAGAAGTTCTTAATATTAACTCAGAAAGTGCAAGTGTCATCTGAAAAGTTTACTGATATGGAGAGTACTATGTGCTTTTACCTTATCTGTTTTTTAATCACTGACTTCAAAATATTTCCAATATTTAATGCAATACGATGTAATATTTCTCCTCATCTTAATCCCAACAGTTGGCGAGTTCTTATGTCTCTTACCCTCATATATTGGAAACCATCTAAAGAGAAAACTGGCTTACCGTAAGTTCTACAATTTCTTCGTCCTGTTCTCCCCAAACCTTATTGCACCCTGTTCTTTTAGGATGTAGTAACGTAGTCAGTTAAGACCAAAGACTATATAAAAGATCTAGATACAGTATTAGATTATACAGTGGTGCTTGAAAGTTTGTGAACCCTTTAGAATTTTCTATATTTCTGCATAAATATGACCCAAAACATCATCAGATTTTCACACAAGTCCTAAAAGTAGATAAAGAGAACTCAGTTAAACAAATGAGACAAAAATATTATACTTGGTCATTTATTTGTTGAGGAAAACGATCCAATATTACATATCTGTGAGTGGCAAAAGTATGTGAACCTTTGCTTTCAGTATCTGGTGTGACCCCCTTGTGCAGCAATAACTGCAACTAAACGTTTCCGGTAACTGTTGATCAGTCCTGCACACCGGCTTGGAGGAATTTTAGCCCATTTCTCCATACAGAACAGCTTCAACTCTGCGATGTTGGTGGGTTTCCTCATATGAACTGCTCGCTTCAGGTCCTTCCACAACATTTCGATTGGATTAAGGTCAGGACTTTGACTTGGCCATTCCAAAACATTAATTTTCTTCTTCTTTAACCATTCTTTGGTAGAACAACTTGTGTGCTTCGGGTCGTTGTCTTGCTGCATGACCCACCTTCTCTTGAGATTCAGTTCATGGACAGATGTCCTGACATTTTCCTTTAGACTTCGCTGGTATAATTCAGAATTCATTGTTCCATCAATGATGGCAAGCCGTCCTGGCCCAGATGCAGCAAAACAGGCCAAACCATGATACTACCACCACCATGTTTCACAGATGGGATAAGGTTCTTATGCTGGAATGCAGGGTTTTCCTTTCTCCAAACATAACGCTTCTCATTTAAAACAAAAAGTTCTATTTTGGTCTCATCTATCCACAAAACATTTTTCCAATAGCCTTCTGGTTTGTCCACGTGATCTTTAGCAAACTGCAGATGAGCAGCAATGTTCTTTTTGGAGAGCAGTGGCTTTCTCCTTGCAACCCTGCCATGCACACCATTGTTGTTTAGTGTTCTCCTGATGGTGGACTCATGAACATTAACATTAGCCAATGTGAGAGAGGCCTTCAGTTGCTTAGAAGTTACCCTGGGGTCTTTTGTGACCTTGACGACTATTATATGCCTTGCTCTTGGAGTGATCTTTGTTGGTCGACCACTCCTGGGGAGGGTAACAGTGGTCTTGAATTTCCTCTATTTGTATACAATCTGACTGTGGATTGGTGGAGTCCAAACTCTTTAGAGATGGTTTTGTAACCTTTTCCAGCCTGATGAGCATCAACAACACTTTTTCTGAGGTCCTCAGAAATCTCCTTTGTTCATGCCATGATACACTTCCACAAACATGTGCTGTGAAGATCAGACTTTGATAGATCCCTGTTCTTCAAATAAAACAGGGTGCCCACTCACAGCTGATTGTCATCCCATTGATTGAAAACACCTGACTCTAATTTCACCTTCAAATTAATTGCTAATCCTAGAGGTTCACGTAGTTTTGCCACTCACGGATATGTAATATTGGATCATTTTCCTCAATAAATAGAAGACCAAGTATAATATTTTTGTCTCATTTGTTTAACTGGGTTCTCTTTATCTACATTTAGGACTTGTGTGAAAATCTGATGATGTTTTAG
This sequence comes from Neoarius graeffei, assembly GCF_027579695.1. Taxonomy (NCBI): domain Eukaryota; kingdom Metazoa; phylum Chordata; class Actinopteri; order Siluriformes; family Ariidae; genus Neoarius; species Neoarius graeffei. The sequence continues at coordinate 47,975,788 of NC_083573.1, forward strand.
GTCATATTTATGCAGAAATATAGAAAATTCTAAAGGGTTCACAAACTTTCAAGCACCACTGTATATATGGTTTATGGTTAAAGCTGGGTCTTTTATTAATTGGTTTGTTTTCACTCTAGCAATTATTGCAGCATTCAATCAAATGAAGAAAGAGTTTGAGTTCAACATGTCGGCCTCTGTGCACTTTGAGATGGATCTGAACAGCAGTCAGTCTGTGCAGCATATGGTTCAGAAGATCATGGAGGAAGTGTCAAGGGACCGAGAGCATGTCCTGGACCTCATGGGTCTACTGACCTACGTGGGCCTGTTTCTGCTGCTGTTCATGTACCTGCAGTGAGTCTGCCATTAGTAGTTAACAAAGACCTCAGTCTGTGAATTACTGTCCTTTAGACATAAAGATCCAGAAAAGTCCTTGGAAAAAAATAGAATTAGAAAATACATTGTTGAGGTTCAGGAGTTTAATACGGTGGTACACTCACTCAAACAGGCAAAAAATAAACCTGGCTTTCTATGAGGCAAATTGAACATACATACATACATACATACATACATACATACATACATACATACAGTTTGAGGTTTATTTATTTATTTAGTTATTATAGAAATGGTTCTGCAGAAACCCCGAAGCATGTGTTTATTACCTACTGTATGCACGTTTTACATGAAGTAAATGAAAGTACTTGTATAATACAGTGTAATCTGTTGACTGTGTAGTGTGTGATACCTTGTTTGTACATTTTGCACTTGTGAACAGGGCAGTCCTGTACAAAAACCATTACCTTCATGTAGACGATTTTGACAACTTCTACATAACAGAGCAATTTGTAGAGATGGACCACAAGTTCTCTAGACAAGGAAAACCAGCAGTTCTGCCCCTCAGTGAGAAAGAGGCTCTGACCTACATCACACCCTGTGAGAATTTTTGTGTGTGTTTGGTTGATGTAAAAAAGATAAAGACAAACAATGCCAGGCTCAATAATTGTTAAAGAGGAGCCAAAACTGTGGATCTGTAGATTATAACATTTATATAAATCACTTCTGCATACTGTCTCAGATAGTTTGCGGTTGACGGCTCGAGAGAAGCAGAGAATCGTGACCAACCTGGTGTCTATGCTTAAGCACGTGGTAATGGGCTGTGTGGTGATCGTCTTAGACCTCATGGTGTTCTGGGTGTTTGATGTTCTGCATTACCATGCTCAAGAAGAGATTGTGGCTAGCGGTAAGAGGCTTTGGATTGCTCACTTCTTAAATACTCTGATACATTCTATGCAGGCCTTGTAAATTGCCTACATAATTGGAAATTGATATTGATGATTATTTAAACAAAAAATTGACATATTTGAGAAAAACAAATTCAAATACATGATAACATTTAGATCATATGATCATTTCTAAAATACGCCTGCCTTCTTAGCAGACAGGGCTTAATTCAACCAAAGTTTAGATCTGACATCTTACTATAATGTTAGTGTTCCGGGTTCGAACCTCATGGCCGACGGGGGCCTTTCTGTGTGGAGTTTGTATGTTCTCCCCGTGTCTGGGTGGGTTTCCTCTGGGTGTTCCGGTTTCCCCCACAGTTCAAAGACATGCAGATTAGGTAAAATACCCAGCCGCTGAGGTTGCACAAGCCAGTGCATACTTAGTGCCAGTCCCAGGCCTGGATAGATTGGGGAGGGTTGTGTCAGGAAGGGCATCCGGTGTAAAAACCTATGCCAAACCAAAATATGCAGATCATGATGATCTGCTGTGGCGACCCCTAATGGGAGTAGCCAAAAGAAGAAGCCTTATTTCCAATAGACAGTGACATGCTCACAACACCTTTTCATCATTGATATTTCCAATGTTCAAATTTCATTTTAAAGGAGCAGTTAATAATATATGAAAGAGAGTTTAGATATCTTGAAAAACTTGCAATAAAGCCATCCAATGCATCTACATTTTTACAGCCCAGAAATGAGCTCTAGCTTGGAAGAGAACTGCTTGGCTTGGCCCTTTATCCTTAACAAACAAAAACAAACAAACAAACAAACAAACACTATGTGACATAGTTGCAACAGAGGGGGTGTAGTTATTTAGAGGTAGAAGTGTACTGACTGTTTTTGCTACTCTCATCAACTCCTGAAGAAATTCTCACCATTCCATCTGCTCCAGAAGTTTCTAATGGATTTACAACCCCGATTCCAAAAAAGTTGGGACAAAGTACAAATTGTAAATAAAAACAGAATGCAAGATGTGGAAGTTTCAAAATTCCATATTTTATTCAGAATAGAACATAGATGACATATCAAATGTTTAAACTGAGAAAATGTATCATTTAAAGAGAAAAATTAGGTGATTTTAAATTTCATGACAACAACACATCTCAAAAAAGTTGGGACAAGGCCATGTTTACCACTGTGAGACATCCCCTTTTCTCTTTACAACAGTCTGTAAACGTCTGGGGACTGAGGAGACAAGTTGCTCAAGTTTAGGGATAGGAATGTTAACCCATTCTTGTCTAATGTAGGATTCTAGTTGCTCAACTGTCTTAGGTCTTTTTTGTCGTATCTTCCGTTTTATGATGCGCCAAATGTTTTCTATGGGTGAAAGATCTGGACTGCAGACTGGCCAGTTCAGTACCCGGACCCTTCTTCTACGCAGCCATGATGCTGTAATTGATGCAGTATGTGGTTTGGCATTGTCATGCTGGAAAATGCAAGGTCTTCCCTGAAAGAGACGTCGTCTGGATGGGAGCATATGTTGCTCTAGAACCTGGATATACCTTTCAGCATTGATGGTGTCTTTCCAGATGTGTAAGCTGCCCATGCCACATGCACTAATGCAACCCCATACCATCAGAGATGCAGGCTTCTGAACTGAGCGCTGATAACAACTTGGGTCGTCCTTCTCCTCTTTAGTCCGAATGACACGGCGTCCCTGATTTCCATAAAGAAGTTCAAATTTTGATTCGTCTGACCACAGAACAGTTTTCCACTTTGCCACAGTCCATTTTAAATGAGCCTTGGCCCAGAGAAGACGTCTGCGCTTCTGGATCATGTTTAGATACGGCTTCTTCTTTGAACTATAGAGTTTTAGCTGGCAACGGCAGATGGCACGGTGAATTGTGTTCACAGATAATGTTCTCGGGAAATATTCCTGAGCCCATTTTGTGATTTCCAATACAGAAGCATGCCTGTATGTGATGCAGTACCGTCTAAGGGCCCAAAGATCACGGGCACCCAGTATGGTTTTCCGGCCTTGACCCTTACGCACTTCCAGATTCTCTGAATCTTTTGATGATATTATGCACTGTAGATGATGATATGTTCAAACTCTTTGCAATTTTACACTGTCGAACTCCTTTCTGATATTGCTCCAGTATTTGTCGGCGCAGAATTAGGGGGATTGGTGATCCTCTTCCCATCTTTACTTCTGAGAGCCGCTGCCACTCCAAGATGCTCTTTTTATACCCAGTCATGTTAATGACCTATTGCCAATTGACCTAATGAGTTGCAATTTGGTCCTCCAGCTGTTCCTTTTTTGTACCTTTAACTTTTCCAGCCTCTTATTGCCCCTGTCCCAACTTTTTTGAGATGTGTTGCTGTCATGAAATTTCAAATCAGCCAATATTTGGCGTGAAATTTCAAAATGTCTCACTTTCGACATTTGATATGTTGTCTATGTTCTATTGTGAATACAATATCAGTTTTTGAGATTTGTAAATTATTGCATTCCATTTTTATTTACAATTTGTACTTTGTCCCAACTTTTTTGGAATCGGGGTTGTACGTGGCTCTATTAAAAACAATAACAACAACAAAAAACGACATTATGTTGCACGTATTTGTGCTGCAATTTTTACATCTGACTGCTTGCTCAAATGAAAATTGGTGGGTCCCATGGGTTCCCAGCCCTGATACACACCTCTAGATGGGGGATAGGACAAGGCTTGTCAATGACATTTGTTGATCATAGCAGGGAAGGAATATACTATAAAAGTTACAAACTGCTCCTTTAAAATGTTGTGACACAAATAATTACCAATACAATGAGGTTTCACCAGTCGGAACGGTGGTGCAGTGGTTAGCACTGTCACCTCACAGCAAGAAGATTCTGGGTTTGATGGGGGCCTTTCTATGTGGAGTTCTGTGTGCATGTTCTCCCTGTGTCTGCATGCGTTTCCTCTGGGTGCACCGTTTTCCTCCACAGTCCAAAGACATGCAGTCAAGTTAAAGTCCTCTCACGCCAGGATCGGTCTTCCCAGGCAGTCTCCTGTCCAAGTAGTAACCAGCTCTTTAAGGCATATGGGTGCAGCGCCAACCTCCGTTTCGATAGCCCTTGGCTTCTCGCCTATACAGTTAGGGTTATAGTGGGGGGCTAGTCCTCTGATAACGGCGAGAGTTTGACTTCCCCACTCGCATCTGTATCGCGGTGTGCCTTGCCAGACGACAGTAGGTACCATTTTTATGATGGGCTTTGGTATGACCCGACCGTGAGTAGAACTGGCGATCTCCTGATCAAGAAGTGGACACGCTAACCACTAGGCCAACAGGCGGTCAGTTAGGTTAAGTGGCTACTCTAAATTATCCATAGGTGTGAATGGTTGTTTCCCAAACTTGGAAGTGAGAGGATTTTGGCAGGAAGGGCATCTGGCGTAAAACTATGCTTCAATTAATATATGGCATGTGCATCAATAGGGTCCACATGGCAGCGACCCCACACTCATAAGTGGGACAAGCTGGAAGAAGTGAGTGAGAATGAGATTTCACCAACTTGTCAATGTCGATACTTGGCACAATTTGAAATCTCAGTTTCCTCCTTTTCTAAATAGCATAGTCTTCTAATAATTGTTTAATACTGTATGTTTCTCCAGCTCCTTTGGTTGTGGACTTACAAGTGAGTGGCTCAGGATATGCTTCTGACATCTTTAAGGATATTCTGGCCTCCTTTGACATTCTGCAGAAAGGGAATATTACAATACTGAACAAGAAGTGCCTTATGGAACCTCTGGAGCCAGAATACATGGTCTACCTATTCATAGGTACATACAGTATGAATGCTTTGTGTGTGAATGGACCAACAGATATCTAAGGACATCTAGTGGTTAGGATTGGGACTACACATGCTGTCAATATTTATGCCAATTTGGTGTCAAGTTTGGGAGTAGTCCAAAAATAATGAAGGAGAAGTGATCGAGGGGAACTTATCAAAATGATGAACTTCTAGAACAATAAATGAATGCCTGCCATGGCTGAGGAACAGGAAGTAAACCTGCAGTGACATTTTAAAGTCATACTTTGTATGTAACTATGTATTTTTATGAGCTACAACTGTTGATGCATGATAGATTAAGTTCTTTAAATGGTTGGAGTTTTATTCAGCCTAGTCTTGTGTGTTACTTTATGATAACATACAAATTATTTATAAGATAAAAATGATGGTCACTAGGTACAATATAGGTAACATTCAGCTAATTGTGGCCTACGTGATGTTCCTGCTAAATCTACTGTATTATATGGGGTGATAATATACAGTTTATAATTTAAGAGGGGGTAACCTCAGACTAGCACAACCAACATCGAACAGCAAATGGACTCACAGATCATTTACCTATCTGGTGACTCGTATGTGGAACAATCTCCCTACAGAACTGAGACATCTTGATTCTTTAATCAAGTTTAAAAGCACCGTGAAGAAAATTAATCTTACTAGTAGCACATTGTGCAAATGTAATATTTGTGAACAATAGAGTTAAATTGTATTTAGTTATATTCTCAACTTAAAGACATCTCATCTCATTATCTGTAGCCGCTTTATCCTGTTCTACAGGGTCGCAGGCAAGCTGGAGCCTATCCCAGCTGACTACGGGCGAAAGGCGGGGTACACCCTGGACAAGTCGCCAGGTCATCACAGGGCTGACACATAGACACAGACAACCATTCACACTCACATTCACACCTACGCTCAATTTAGAGTCACCAGTTAACCTAACCTGCATGTTTTTGGACTGTGGGGGAAACCGGAGCACCCGGAGGAAACCCACGCAGACACGGGGAGAACATGCAAACTCCACACAGAAAGGCCCTCACCAGCCACGGGGCTCGAACCCGGACCATCTTGCTGTGAGGCGACAGCGCTAACCACTACACCACCGTGCCACCGATATAATAATATATACAGTATTTGATATTTACCTATTATGGGTGGCACGGTGGTATAGTGATTAGCACTGTTGCCTCACAGCAAGAAGGTCCTGGGTTCGAGCTCAGCAGCCAACGAGGGCCTTTCTGTGCAGAGTTTGCATGTTCTCCCCGTGTCCGCGTGGGTTTCCTCCGGGTGCTCCGGTTTCCCCCACAGTCCAAAGACATGCAGGTTAGGTTAACTGGTGACTCTACATTGACCGTAGGTGTGAATGTGAGTGTGAATGGTTGTCTGTGTCTATGTGTCAGCCCTGTGATGACCTGGCGACTTGTCCAGGGTGTACCCCGCCTTTCGCCCGTAGTCAGCTGGGATAGGCTCCAGCTTGCCTGCTACCCTGTAGGACAGGATAAAGCGGCTACAGATAATGGATGAATGGATGGATATTTAACTATTATAGTAGTTTAATGTTTGGATTTGTATATTTTTAATTTAGATCTTTTATTAGTTCGAATGTAGTTGTTACGAGTCTTTGACTCATTGTACATATTGAAGATAAATAAAGCTATGATTGATTGATTGATTAATTAATTGACTGACAGTTTCAATTTTATGATAGAGCTCACAATGTATACAATATGTAATATAGTCTTGCAATGCATCCAGCTATCTGGCTTCTTCATTATAGGCTTTTTGTTGACATTTCCCAGCCCAAAAATGATGGCTACCCTCACTGGAAGAGAACTGCTTGGCTTAGCCACTACCCTCATGATCTGCTGTTTACATTTTAACCTGTATTACGTGTGTAACACACTTTATGCTAATTCACAGGCTTTCTTTATGGTCTTGCCTTTTTCGTGGTGCTTGCTGGAAGTTATGCGAAACGACTGCAGAGGTTTGTGTGCGCACGTTACCACCCTCAGCGGGAAAAAGTAAGACCACCATCACCAGCCACATAACCGCAGTTAAGGTTTTTTTCCCCCCCCTCTTTTTTGCAATAGTCAACAAATTTTCTTTCCTTGGTAATCCCCTTCACAGTATTCAAAAATCTTAGCTAAAGATTTCTGTCCTCACTGGAAAACCGTTTGGGTGATCAGACATTATAATGGATTTTTTGGGTGCAAAACCACCTAGCTAAATCAGTGGTGGTGAATGATACAACCTTCACATTTAAAAAAAAATGAAACCTCCTGCATTCATAATACACAATATGGCCAAAAGTACGTGGACATCTGGCTATCACACACATATGTGTTTGTTGAATATCCCATTCCAAGGTTGGTCCACTTTTGCTGCTGTAACAGCCATCACTCTTCCGGGAAGACTTTCCACTAGATTTTGGAAAGTGGTTGTGGGATTTCTGCCCATTCAGCCACAAGAGCATTAATGAGGTCAGATGCTGATGTTAGGAGAGAAGGGCTAGTGTTCAGTCAATGTTCCAGTTCATTGCAAAAGTGTTCAGTTCACTCAAGCTCTTCCACTCCAACCTTGGCAACCATGTCTTCATGGAGCTTGCTTTGCGTATAGGGGTATTGTCATGCTGGAACATGTTTGTATTAGGCCACTTGAAGGAAAATCTTCAAGATACAGCATACAGAGACATTATAGACAATTGTGTGCTTTCAAATTTGTGGCAAAAGTTTGGGTAAGGCCCACATATGGGTGTGATGGTCAGGTGTCCACATACTATTGGCCATCTAGTGTACCACTTTATCCCATTCTCTAGCAGTTGTATGCAACATGGCTGCATAATGAGCATAATTAGCAAGATCTTGGCTCAGAAGATCCTTTTTTTGAGAGAGAGAGAGAGAGAGAGAGAGAGAGAGTCACATTCATTTTTTATTTGGTTTAATTTCTTTTCGAGGTTTGTTTATTTTGAGAAAGGTATTTTCCCACCATAGGCTAATGGGACAGTATTCTGTTTTGTGTGGATTATATGTGCTGTGGACTATCAATACTGGTGTGTGATAACGTTGACATTTTTTTACATCTAGCTGCATCCATTATTGACCTCAGTGAAGGAGGAAAACAAATGTATTTCAGCTATTTCAAGAATGTTATAATTCTTAACCAGCTTCATGAGGTAGTCACCTGGAATGCTTTTCAGTTAACGGGTGTGCCTCGTTAAAATTTAATTAGTGCAATTTCTTAATGTGTTTGAGATCAAATAGGAAATAATAAAAATACAGTAAATAGCCCTATTGCACAACTGTAGTAATCCATATTACTGTATGTCAAGAACTGCTCGACTAAGTAAAGAGAAACGACATCCATCATTACTTTAAGACATGAAGTGTCTTAATTAATAAAAATAAAGAAAAAAAACCCCACTGAATTAGAAGGTGTATCCTTTTGACTCGTACCGTATATAAATTAAATATTTTATCTATCTATCTAGCTAATCAGTACCGTACACTGGTATTTTAAATCTACTGTATATTAGGTGAAACATAAAATTTACTTGTTGAGTTGGTTTCTGATGGCCAACAAAGATCGAGTCACTTTTGCCAGTTGCTTTTAACTCTGGAATCTGTTCCTGTTGTCTCACAAAATGAGTTCCAAAAAGTTAGAATACCACTAACCAAGGGAAGAAGAAGAAGAATCAGATAAGAGACAAAACATCAGGTGTGTAAACTAAACTATTTGGTACAATGGATATAAAATCTTTACTCCCCCTTATTGAAATAGCGGGGGGGTTCGTGATGTAAAGCCAGAAAGCAAGATAAATGATGTCAGATATTTTCACCTTTAAAAACAAAACAGAGAAATTTGGAGGGTTGTCCTGATCTTGGTAAATGTTTCTCCACTTATTGATAATAATCTTCAGAGTGCTCCATTTTACATCCAGTACCCTGGTATTCTTTTATACCATTCTCCTTTAGACAATAAGATTCCACTGTCAGCTCCTTGTGAACCATAGCTACACCAGCATAATAGTGTCAAAGAAATCCTACAAGCAATGTTTTTTTTTTTTAGAGTAAATCAGAAAATCACTTTTCCTGAGGCTTTTGGACATAATTTTTATTGAATGGTTACCTGAACACAATTAGGGCAGCCATTATAAAAGGGTGTGAATACTTATGCAACCAGAGGGTTTTTTTCTCTTTTTTTCCCCTAATAATTATTTCTTTGTTTTCTCTTGAATTTTGTGATTTCAAGGTCAGGTTACAGATAAGTGTGTATCCTTTTTCACGTTTTGCAGGTGAGGATTCTGCAACTCCGCAGTCGTATCCTCTCTCAGCGTGGCTCGCTGGGGAAAGCTTTGCTGCGGGTGGTGGCCAGGGAACAGGAGAACCAGGGAAATGGCAGTGTACTGCAAACTTTGGCACTGCGGTGAGTCACACCATATACTGTTTGAAGTGGAATTAGCTAATGATTAGTCAGACACAAGTAGATACTGTTCTGGTGGAAAACATGCTCTAAGAACAGCTTAATGTTGGGTGGCTAAGGGAATGATGCATACAGATAATATGACTCAGTAAACAACCGCAGCCAGAATTAAATAGTACCTGTTAGTTGTGTCATTTAAAATGATTTAATCCGTGTTTTTTATAATGAATTGTTAATTACGAAGCTGTGATTACTCTATAATTGTCTGTGCATGAGGAGTTTAGGAATCAAGGAGCACTGCCAGATCTGGCAATTGTGTGTGTGCATTGTATATAGTAGAGCCTTCACTGTCTGATTTATGTGTCTGTATATGCTTGCAGTGTGCCAGGTGGAGTCACCATAGCCAGATTCCTGGGATTGTATGATAAGTCATGCCTGGCCTGTGGGAAAGCTGTGAAGGTCAAAAACCGCTCTAATGTGTACACCTGCTCTACTCAGAACTGCACAGGTCATATTAGTATTCGTGTTAAAGGAAATATTGCCTTGAATATTACAACCCAGGTATCCGCAACCTCAATCATATGGAGTGTAAAACCTTTTGCTTTAGTATTCAGAGGATCCAGAAAGCCTTGATTAGCTTGATGACTTTCGGCTTTAGCTTTAGGCTTGGAAAGAAGGAACATGATGGTGATATCTGCAGGAAATGTTAGATAGAGTATATACAGTGGTGCTTGAAAGTTTGTGAACCCTTTAGAATTTTCGATATTTCTGCATAAATATGACCTAAAACATCATCAGATTTTCACACAAGTCCTAAAAATAGATAAAGAGAACACAGTTAAACAAATGAGACAAAAATATTATACTTGGTCTTCTATTTATTGAGGAAAATGATCCAATATTACATATCGGTGAGTGGCAAAAGTATGTGAACCTTTGCTTTCAGTATCTGGTGTGACCCCCTTGTGCAGCAATAACTGCAGCTAAACATTTCTGGTAACTGTTGATCAGTCCTGCATGCCGGCTTGGAGGAATTTTAGCCCATTCCTCCGTACAGAACCGCTTCAACTCTGGGATGTTGGTGGGTTTCCTCACATGAACTGCTCGCTTCAGGTCCTTCCACAACATTTCGATTGGATTAAGGTCAGGACTTTGACTTGGCCATTCCAAATCATTAACTTTATCCTTCTTTAACCATGCTTTGGTAGAACGACTTGTGTGCTTTGGGTCATTGTCTTGCTGCATGACCCACCTTCTCTTGAGATTTAGTTCATGTACAGATGTCCTGACATTTTCCTTTAGAATTCGCTGGTATAATTCAGAGTTCACTGTTCCATCAGTGATGGCAAGCCATCCTGGCCCAGATGCAGCAAAACAGGCCCAAACCATGATACTACCACCACCATGTTTCACGGATGGGATAAGGTTCTTATGCTGGAATGCAGTGTTTTCCTTTCTCCAAACATAACACTTCTCATTTAAACCAAAAAGTTCCATTTTGGTCTCATCCGTCCACAAAACATTTTTCCAATAGCCTTCTGGCTTGTCAACATGATCTTTAGCAAACTGCAGACGAGCAGCAATGTTCTTTTTGGAGAGCAGTGGCTTTCACCTTGCAACCCTGCTATGCACACCATTGTTGTTCAGTGTTCTCCTGATGGTGGACTCATGAACATTAACATTAGCCAATGTGAGAGAGGCCTTCAGTTGCTTAGAAGTTACCCTGGGGTCCTCTGTGACCTTGTCAACTATTACACACCTTGCTCTTGGAGTGATCTTTGTTGGTGAACCACTCCTGGGAGGGTAACAATGGTCTTGAATTTCCTCCATTTGTACACAATCTGTCTGACTGTGGATTGGTGGAGTCCAAACCCTTTAGAGATGGTTTTGTAACCTTTTCCAGCCTGATGAGCATCAACAACGCTTTTTCTGAGGTCCTCAGGAATCTCCTTTGCTCGTGCCCTGATACATTTCCACAAACATGTGTTGTGAACATCAGACTTTGATAGATCCCTGTTCTTTAAATAAAACAGGGCGCCATCTCACACCTGATTGTCATCCCATTGATTGAAAACACCTGACTCTAATTTCACCTTCAAATTAACTGCTAATCCTAGAGGTTCACATACTTTTGCCACTCACAGATATGTAATATTGGATTATTTTCCTCAATAAATAAATGACCAAGTATAATATTTTTGTCTCATTTGTTTAACTGGGTTCTCTTTATCTACTTTTAGGACTTGTGTGAAAATCTGATGTTGTTTTAGGTCATATTTATGCAGAAATATAGAAAATTCTAAAGGATTCACAAACTTTCAAGCACCACTGTAGTAGTATATAAACTATATACAGTACTGTGCAAAAGTCTTAGGTACCCCATTTTCTTTTTCATACAGACTTTGTTATAAATTTCTATTTTATGATTTCTCCATTATCAGGTCAGTACAAAAACATTTTAGATTCCAAACGTTCGTTTTCCAGCACAAAATTAAATCTCATCTCATCTCATTATCTGTAGCCGCTTATCCTGTTCTACAGGGTTGCGGGCAAGTTAGAGCCTATCCCAGCTGACTATGGGCGAGAGGCGGGGTACACCCTGGACAAGTCGCAAGGTTATCGCAGGACTGACACACAGAGACAAACAACCATTCACACCTACGATCAACTTTCCCCCTTTGGACTGTGGGGGAAACCGGAGCACCCGGAGGAAACCCACGCAGACACGGGGAGAACATGCAAACTCCACATAGAAAGGCCCTCCCCAGCCGCTGGGCTTGAATCTAGGACCTTCTTGCTGTGAGGCGACAGTGCTAACCACTACACCACCGTGCTGCCCTGCTGTTTTATATACAGTGGGGCAAAAAAGTATTTCGTCAGTCACCATTTGTGCAAGTTCTCCCACTTAAAAAGATGAGAGAGGCCTGTAATTTTCATCATAGGTATACCTCAACTATGAGAGACAAAATGAGAAAAAAAAAATCCAGAAAATCACATTGTCTGATTTTTAAAGAATTTATTTTCAAATTATGGTGGAAAATAAGTATTTGGTCAATAACAAAAGTTCATCTCAATACTTTGTTATATACCCTTTGTTGGCAATGACAGAGGTCAAATGTTTTCTGTAAGTCTTCACAAGATTTTCACACACTGTTGCTGGTATTTTGGCCCATTCCTCCATGCAGATCTCCTCTAGAGCAGTGATGTTTTGGGGCTGTCGCTGGGCAACACGGACTTTCAACTCCCTCCAAAGATTTATGGGGTTGAGATCTGGAGACTGGCTAGGCCACTCCAGGACCTTGAAATGCTTCTTACGAAGCCACTCCTTCGTTGCCCGGGCAGTGTCTTTGGGATCATTGTCATGCTGAAAGACCCAGCCACGTTTCATCTTCAATGCCCTAGCTGATAGAAGGAGGTTTTCACTCAAAATCTCATGATACATGGCCCCATTCATTCTTTCCTTTACACGGATCAGTCGTCCTGGTTCCTTTGCAGAAAAACAGCCCCAAAGCATGATGTTTCCACCCCCATGCTTCACAGTAGGTATGGTGTTCTTTGGATGCAACTCAGCATTCTTTCTCCTCCAAACACGACAAGTTGAGTTTTTACCAAAAAGTTCTATTTTGGTTTCATCTGATCATATGACATTCTCCCAATCCTCTTCTGGATCATCCAAATGCTCTCTAGCAAACTTCAGACGGGCCTGGACATGTACTGGCTTAAGCAAGGGGACACGTCTGGCACTGCAGGATTTGAGTCCCTGGCGGCGTAGTGTGTTACTGATGGTAGCCTTTGTTACTTTGGTCCCAGCTCTCTGCAGGTCATTCACTAGGTCCCCCCGTGTGGTTCTGGGATTTTTGCTCACCGTTCTTGTGATCATTTTGACCCCACGGGGTGAGATCTTGCGTGGAGCCCCAGATTGAGGGAGATTATCAGTGGTCTTGTATGTCTTCCATTTTCTAATAATTGCTCCCACAGTTGATTTCTTCACACCAAGCTGCTTACCTATTGCAGATTCAGTCTTCCCAGCCTGGTGCAGGTCTACAATTTTGTTTCTGGTGTCCTTTGACAGCTCTTTGGTCTTGGCCATAGTGGAGTTTAGAGTGTGACTGTTTGAGGTTGTGGACAGGTGTCTTTTATACTGATAACGAGTTCAAACAGGTGCCATTAATACAGGTAACGAGTGGAGGACAGAGGAGTCTCTTAAAGAAGAAGTTACAGGTCTGTGAGAGCCAGAAATCTTGCTTGTTTGTAGGTGACCAAATACTTATTTTACCGAGGAATTTACCAATTAATTCATTAAAAATCCTACAATGTGATTTCCTGGATTCTTTCCCCCCATTCTGTCTCTCATAGTTGAAGTGTACCTATGATGAAAATTCCAGGCCTCTCTCATCTTTTTCAGTCGGAGAACTTACACAATTGGTGGCTGACTAAATACTTTTTTGCCCCACTGTATATATAATGTTGAAACGGGCGACACAGTGGTGTAGTGGTTAGCGCTGTCGCCTCACAGCAAGAAGGTCCGGGTTCGAGCACTGTGGCCGACGAAGGCCTTTCTGTGCGGAGTTTGCATGTTCTCCCCGTGTCCGCATGGGTTTCCTCCGGGTGCTCCGGTTTCCCCCACAGTCCAAAGACATGCAGGTTAGGTTAACTGGTGGCTCTAAATTGACCGTAGGTGTGAATGTGAGTGTGAATGGTTGTCTGTGTCTATGTGTCAGCCCTGTGATGACCTGGCGACTTGTCCAGGGTGTACCCCGCCTTCTGCCCGTAGTCAGCTGGGATAGGCTCCAGCTTGCCTGCGACCCTGTAGAACAGGATAAAGCGGCTAGAGATAATGAGATGAGATAATGTTGAAACATTTCATTTTATTATTTTTAAGCCATTTTTGGTCTACAGCATTTATTTACATGTGTCTAAGACTTCTGCACAGTACTGTATATAACCTCTCAAATATCTGTATGTGTATATACATATTTGTTTTCAGGGTGTTTCTGCATGCACTGCTTCAGGGTAATGGGGAACATCTGTGCTGTCTGTATGGGGCCCCTGACATTCCAAGAAGACTCCCAGTATGAGCTGTGAGTCAACTGTTATTGAACTTAGCACAAGCTAGCACTTAGCGAAAGCTGAAGTTTACATTTGGTGCTCAAAAGCATAAGGAAAACAAATCAGAAATGACATTTCAACATTACATTTCAAAGGTCCTTGACCAAATTTTAATGCAGTTATGGACTAACTAACACTGCTTTGGTAAAATATATTCATCTTATGATTTTATGTTTTTATGCTGATGCCATTCACAAATTCAAGGGGCATGAGTGAATAGTTCTCAGGTACTCACAGTTCTCATGCTTATGTATTGTGTTGGCTTTTGTGTGACTCTGTATTGTTATAGGTTATACTACAATAATACTGCTTCGTTCCTCTGTATTTTAAGTTGTAAAAAATTATTGTTTGAAATATACTGTATAGATAATTGTGCTATTTGAGTTCATTCAAGGTGACAATGTGACGAAACTGCAGTGTCCTTGGTTCAATCCTAAGCCTGGGTTACTGTCTATGTGGAGTTTCTATGAATGATCTCTCTCTGTCCATGTGGGTTGACCCAGATTCTGTGGTTTAATCCCACCTTCCAAAAACATTGTATTGGTTATGCTAAATTGCCCCTAAGAATAAATAATTGTGTCTAGGTACAACTGCACTTTGCCATGCAATGGACTGGCATCACTTTTAAGGTATGTCCTTGTGCCCAGTGCCCGGGATAGGCTCTAGATCCATGACCCTGATCAGGATAAAGTCCTTACTAAAGATGAATGAATGAATGAGTTCATTTGATCAAGAATGCAACAACTGAAACTGTGTTAGGAGCAAACACGTGTTACCATTCAATCATGCGTTCATTTTCTATACTGCTTATCCATTGTGGGTCGTGGGTGAGCTGGAGCCAATCCCAGCTGACACCGAGAAAGAGGCGGGGTATGTCCTGGTCAGGTCGCCAATCTATCACAATGCTAACACAGTGAGACAGATATCCATTCGCATCTATGGGAGATTTAGAGTAGCCAATTAACCCGCATGTCTTTGGACAGTGGGAGGAAACCAGAACACACCCACGAGGAGAATATGCAAAATCCACACAGAAAGGTCCACACAGCAGGTTCGAACCTAGAACCTTCTTGCTGTGATGCAACAATGCGAACCACTGTGCCACCCCATGTGTTACCATCTAAACAAAATACTGTACATTGTGTCACAGTGACTCCAGTGACGAGGAGCAAGAGAATTTGTCAGATGTGGCTATGACATCACACATCAATCAGAATGCTGACAGGATAAGACTGATGAGGAGACGTGTGTCCATGGCAAGTGAGAAGCCTGTAACTAATGAGGACTGGAGTGATTCACACAGCAGCAACTCTGAGCTCAGGTAGTGAAGTCACTTTCACACTTGACACAGAAGGTACACCATGTCATATCTTATTATACATGCAGGACACTTTTCCAGCGGAAAAGAAACATGTGTTCTATTCCCTTCTAGCAGGTTTCGTTCATTTTGTTTGATAGCATGCAATATTGTTATCATATCGCTTATCCTACATGTATTACGTCACTCTACCCAACGGAGAATGAGCGTTGAATATGGTTTACGACATTGCATGGTTGTCAAGACAACATGACGTCACATGTCGGAGATGTAAAACTTCCATGCTAGCGAGTGACTGTGACAATTTGTAACCAAACATGGCCGCCAGGTTTGCTTCATTAAATACGGAAGATTTTGAGAGAATTTTGTAAGAGAAAGACACGTTGAACACCCAAAAGAAATGTGTATGTATAATAAGAATAATATTGGCTGGCTTTTTTTCGTGGTATATCAGATATATTCCATTCAGCTAGCATGATATTCAACTCGTCTTTGACTTGTTCAATATCATGCTAGCAAAATGGAATCCATCGATCCATTATCTGTAGCCGCTTATCCTGTTCTACAGGGTTGCAGGCAAGCTGGAGCCTATCCCAGCTGACTATGGGCAAGAGGTGGGGTACACCCTGGACAAGTCGCCAGGTTATCGCAGGGCAGCAAAATGGAATATATCTGATATACCATGAAAAAAAAGCCAGCCAATATTATTTAAATATATCATATCATGGGGATCATATCACATCATATCATGGGACCTTTCTGTTTTCATGTGTGTGTGTGTGTGTGTATTTCATTGACAGAGCTGATGAAGACCAGTGCCATACCTCATACGTATGAATGTTTGAAAGCATAGTTTGAGACCTGTGCAAGACAGAGGCCACTCTAATCACATTCCAGTACAAGTCCACCATCATCTAGAAGAACAGCATTGTTGCTTTAACCCAATAAATCATATAAAAGTATGTTAATCACTATAGGGTTTGTGCTTTCATTATAAAATTTGAAAATGTCATTGTTTTTTCAGATATTCTTTAAGAATGTGGTTGGGTTTGTTGGGTTTTGAGTTATTGCTCTACTTTTTCATGACCCCTGGCTTTGTGGATTTCCCAGTGGGATTCTCTTATTAGATTAGATTAGATTAGATTAGATTAGATTAGATTAGATTAGATTAGATTAGATTAGATTAGATTAGATTAGATAAAACTTTATTGATCCCTTTGGGAGGGTTCCCTCAGGGAAATTAAGATTCCAGCAGCATCATTACAGATAAACAGAGAAAAGAAATAGAGAAAAGTTCTAAATAAATTAAGTATTTACAAATATAAAAATAAGATATGGGGAAGAGAGGAAGGAGGGGGGGCAGCAGGAGAGATATTGCACTTTATATTGCACATTGTCCGGTATTGCTTATTGTTAGACTAGGCTACTGCTCCTTCCCGTCCTCTGTCCTCCTGTTACCCCCCCCCCCCCCCCCCCCCCCCCCCCCCAGAGAGGAGTTGTACAGTCTGATGGCATGAGGGACAAAGGAATTTTTGAGTCTGTTCGTCCTGCACTTCTGCACTAAAACATATCTCAGGATTACCAAATCCATCTTAGGCTTGTGCTTTGACATGGCAGAAGAACATCACAAACAATTCCTGACCAAACTTACCACTTACCATTTTACAACCAGAATCGATTTGTTGTCTCATTCATTTGAACTATTTCACTGTTGTTGTTGTCCAAGATTTTTTGGAAAACCAAAGTCAATAAAATTGTAGACTGTGAACTTCAGGCAACTGTTAGCCTATCACCAGAACAAATAGAAAACTCATCTCATTATCTCTAGCCGCTTTATCCTGTTCTACAGGGTCGCAGGCAAGCTGGAGCCTATCCCAGCTGACTACGGGCGAAAGGCAGAAACTCCACACAGAAAGGCCCTCACCGGCCACGGGACTCGAACTCAGGACCTTCTTGCTGTGAGGTGACAGCGCTAACCACGACACCACCGTGCTGCTCCAAATAGAAAACTATTAAATAAAATACTAGTATAAATTAATTCATCTGTGAAGCCAACCCTTACAAAAAAGAAGTTTATTCAAGTGTGCTTCAAGTATACTTCTCCTAAACTTAAAATAAGAGAGTATGCTTTCAGTTTACTTTTTATTTACTTATCAGAGATATACTTAATAAAGTTATACATAAGTATCTTGGCTTATACTGAAAAGTATATAGAAAAGTCTAAGTATATTAAGCTTATACTTAAACTTTTGATCAAGATATACTTAACAAAAGTGTAATAAAGTATTAAAATATTTATGCCTTATGTTTAAGTGTACTTGCGCTTATCCTTTTGATAGTAGCCTATAAAATATTTCTTTTATTGCCATATTTTTATACTTTGTCATTTAATACAATGTTGCTTTAAATTTTGATTTTTAAAGAAAATGAATTATGTTCTTAATCCTGAGTATCTGTTGTTATTTTGTGAATTCTTACCTTTATAACTTCATTGTACCTTCAGATACAAAACACTTAAGTTGTGTACTGGTAGTGTGCATGAGGTAAGGGTTAGGGCTAGAAAACTAATCATATACCTAGAAGGGTAATTGCAGTATACTTCAAAACTAAAAAATGGACTTGATGTATATAACCAGTAACTAATAGTATATTTCCAATATGGTATAAAGTGTACTTTTATAAACTAAAAAGTGGACTAGAAGTGTGTAACGAGTAAACCGATAGTATATTTCCAGTATACTACAAAATATACTTGAGTAAACTAAAAAGTGGACTAGAAGTATAAAACAAGTAAACTCATAATATATTTCCAGTATACTATAAAGTATGCTTTAGTACACTAAAAAGTCGACTAGAAGTATAAAACAAGTAAACTCATAGTATATTTCCAGTATACTAGTGCATCTCAAAAAATTAGAATATTGTGAAAAAGTTCAATATTTTCCATCAGTTATTTAAGAAAGTGAAAGTTATATATTATAGACTCATTACACATAAACTAAAATGTTTCAAGCATTTTTTCTATTTTAATTTTAATCAGTATGGCATACAGTACAAAAACAAAAAAAAAACATCTCAAAATATTAGTATATTTCATTTCGAGTTTGAGTAAAACAGTATGAACACAGTGTATCTCTCGGTCTAGTTCAGTACACACAACCACAATCATGGGGAAGACTGCTGACTTGACTGTTGTCCAGAAGATGATCACTGATGCCCTCCACAAGGAGGGTAAGCCACAAAAGGTCATTGCTGAAAAGGGTGGCTGGAAAAGGTGCACAAGCAACAGGGATGGCCGCAGTCTTGAGAGGATTGTCAAGAAAAGTTGATTCAAGAACTTGGGAGAGCTTCACAAGGAGTGGACTGAGGCTGGTGTCAGTGTATCAAGACCCATCATGAACAGACATCTTCAAGAAAGGGGATACAACTTTCGCATTCCTAATATCAAGCTACTCCTGAGCCAGAGACAATGTCAGAAGTGTCTTATCTGGGCTAAGGAGAGAAAGAAATGGACTGTTGCTCAATGGTCCAAAGTCCTCTTTTCAGATGAAAGTACATTTTGCGTTTAATTTGGAAATCACGGTTCTAGAGTCTGGAGGAAGAGTGGAGAAGCACAGAATCCAAGGTGTTTGAAGCCCAGTGTGAAGTTTCCACAGTCTGTGATAATTTGGGGTGCCATGTCATCTGCTGGTGTTGGTCCACTGTATTTTATCAAGTCCAAAGTCAACACAGCCATCTACCAGGAGATTTTAGAGCACTTCATGCTTCCATCTGCTGACGAGCTTTTCGGGAATGCTGATTTCCTTTTCCAGCAGGACTTAGCACCTACCCACAGTGCCAAAACTACTACCAAATGGTTTGCTGACCATGATATTACTGTGTTTGATTGGCCAGCCAACTTGCCTGACCTGAACCCCATAGAGAATCTATGGGGTACTGTCAAGAGGAAGATGAGAAACACCCGACCCAAAAATACAGATACGCTGAAGGCCACTATCAAAGCAACCTGGGCTTCAATAACACCTCAGCAGTGCCACAGACTGATCACCTCCATGCCACACCGCATTGATACAGTAATTCATGGTAAAGGAGCCCCAACCAAGTATTGAATGTATAAATGAATATACTTTTCAGAAGTTGGACATTTCTGTATTGTAAATCCTTTTTTTGATTGATCTTAAGGAATATTCTAATAATTTGAGATACTGGATTTCTGAGTTTCATGAACTATAAGCCATAATCATCAAAATAAAAAAAAGGCTTTAAATATTTCACTTTACATGTAATGAATATAGAATATATGAAAGTTTACCTTTTTGAATTAAATTATGAAAAAAGGAACTTTTTCATGGTATTCTAATTTTTTTAGATGCACTAGTACTACGAAGTATACTTTAGTAAACTAATAAGTGGACTAGAAGTATAAAACAAGTAAACTCACAGTATATTTCCAGTATACTACAAAGAATACTTTAGCAAACTAATAAGTGGACTAGAAGTATAAAACAAGTAAACTCACAGTATATTTCCAGTATACTATGAAGTATGCTTTTGTAAACTAAAGAGTGGACTACAAGTATAGAACTAGTAAACTATTAGTATATAAGTTTACCTGTGGTATACTTGCAGTACAAAATAAAAAATAATAGTTGTATACTCAAAGTTTACTTCTCTTGGACTTATACTTTTTATAAATTAAAAGTGGGCCAATTTAGTCCCAAGAAGTATTAGATTAGTTTACTTACAAGTATACTGTAAGTACATTGATATCAGTATACTTGGTACACAAAAGTATACTGAAGGAAATTTAACTTTACTTAAGTATATTTAATAAAATGAACTTGAAGTATACTTCTTTTTCATAAGGGAACAACTTTTTTTGTTTTGAATCAAAAGAATCAGAACTCGGTCACACAGCACACGAACATCATTCTAATATAATAATTCAAAAGAATCGACTCAGTGAAGTGACTCGTGAAGCCCGTCATTAAAGTCAGAAGGACTGACGTGGAAAGGGAGGAAGATAAGGAGAGTCTCCACACACACACACAGGGCGGTGAGAAAACACTGTCACTCTTTACTCACGTAGTTTCCCTCGACATCAGGAGACTAAACGGACGGAATGGCACCAAAGGTAAATTATTGTGTATTTTTTTTTCTTCCCTGCTCTAACATCTTTGCAGTTGCAGGCTTTAATGATTCATAAACTAGTTTCCTAAATCAGTCTGCTCAGCACTTTGAAATAGACTTGATCAGACTTTGATCAGAGTGGATTTCATTATTAGAATTGAATCAGTGTGTAAACTTTTAGAACCACTTCCACCTGTAGCTAATGCATGCTATGAAAAACAGCATAAATAGCCCACCTCTTTGCTTTAGGCTTGCTTGTCTAAAGCAAACACTATAATAATCCTCAAAGTACCTATAGGATTTCCCCCCTCATAGTTTAAAACAATTCTTTCCATAACACATATTATCCTCAAGCTTATTTACATACAATAAGGAATCACACATATAATGTTGTTGTTTGAACAAAAGCTGTGATCTGATTCACCTTAGGGCAGATTTCTACTACTATGGCCATACCAGAGTTAGAATTGGTTGCTGGCCCACGCCCATAAAGCAAATAGTACTGCTTTGTTGCGAAGACTCAAGCTCAACCTGGTGTAGCTGCTTCCTGAGTTTCATTGTCTAGGCTCAGTTACCTGGTTAGGTAAAGAAGCCCTTCCCCCTGGTCATTCTACGAGTAACACAGCAAGAAGGCATGAATCCTGTTTTACATCAGTGCATCAGAACTGAGCTTTGACTATTAGGAAAAGGGCAGGATTACCGTACATCAAAAATCAAATTCCAACATTGTCTTCGGCGTTATGGCCATAACGTTTCTGTCCAGCAATAATTTTATCAAATACTCACTCGGTAGTTCATGTTTTTCTGTTTTGAAGCACATGTTAAAAGATTATAGCACAGGGAGAGCTTATCCAACTACAAAAGAATTTGGGGTATGACTTGAGAACAGCTGTTAATCTTTTGGGTGTTTTTCTGAGTAAGCTACAAAAGTTATTGTGGTTGATTTTAAAGTAGCATCACAGTACTAGAAGATATGCAATCTCACGGGATCAGACAGCAGCCTAACCCGGTGATGGATCTTGAAGTTTTCAGTCTAGATTCAATGTAGAATTGTGTGTGTGTGAGGGCCATTTATTTAGAAATAAATGCTTGAAATAAGCAAAATGAACTGCCAGTAGAATAAGTTCATTTCAAGCTTGAAGGGAGTAGAAACAACTAGTATTTGTTTAAAGATCTAATAAAGAGATGTGCATTGAATATTCCTATATACAAGATATTTAAGAATTTCTAGCAGTGCTGTTTTAAATTTAAACTGAAACGATGCTGACTCTGAATATTGCTCTGCAAGTTATAAACGTGGAATACTGTAGTAGCACTGACTGACTATTTTGTGAAACTTTAAAAGACTCCTTTTCTTTAGTACACAGATCTTGAACTGGCCATCAACACCATAGTAACCCAGTTCCATGCAGCCTCTGCTAACGAAGGTCCCACCCTGACTGTAGAGGAGTTCCAGGGCATGCTTTCTAAAGAGCTGCCTTCAGTGGTAGGTAGCATTTATTACAGTAAGCTCTTGTTCTCCTAAAGTAAGATTTGATTACAATCCTTACTATATGATATTCAGAATTGCACCCACTTCCAGGCAAAAGATTTTGATTCACGTAAGACGTTCACAACGGACTTGCTGTAGTGTCTTCAGCAAGCATGTGAGCTAACAAGCCGTTTCATGAACATGACAAGAGTAAAACTTTTTTTATATTTGCTTCTTTAACAGGCTCCCAAGGACCAGGAAGGTCTTAACCAGATGCTGAAGGAGATGGATGTGGCAGAGGGGCAAGGAATCACCTTTGAGAACTTTTGGAAGCTAGTGAACTCCTTTGCCAGCACTCAGTATGGGCTGCTCCAGAAAGACAAAAGTGTTAAATGCACTTGCCTGTTACTCTGAAACCCAGGCAAGTGAATAAGCTAAGCGAAGCAAAGAGCTCCCATCAGCCCCTCCCAGTTTGTATAGGTGCGTTGCTGCCCCTGCAGGCTCCTGTTCAGAATTCCTCTGCCTTATCATTCACTTATCAGATTCTCAAAACAAAATCTCAGCCACACCTGTAACCTGAATGGCTAAAAACTGCCAGCATTGTAACGGTCATATACACATGACTTAGTGAACGATATATGAAGAAGCAACTTTTAATATTTACTAATATGCTTTGGTGCTGCAGGTTTGTTGGTTAAATGTTTCCGATTTAACCTTCTCATCATATGTTTTGTACAATGATGATGATATCTGCAATTATTGTGTTTGTATGACGCTCTGTTGGGTTTTTTTTGACAAGTGTCTCTTTTATACATACTAATACACTTTTGTACCATGGTAAAAATATAAATAAGTATGTAAAATAATACAAAAATATATGTTGGCATCCAGTAAAATGACATGTTACTGAAATGAGTACTGGAACATTTCAGTGAGTATCTAAAATTTACTTGCATGCAGTTCGGGGTTAACATCCATCCATCCATCCATCCATTATCTGTAGCTGCTTATCCTGTTCTACAGGGTCGCAGGCAAGCTGGAGCCTATCCCAGCTGACTATGGGCGAGAGGCGGGGTACACCCTGGACAAGTCGCCAGGTCATCACAGGGCTGACGCAGAGACAAACAACCCTTCACACTCACATTCACACTTACGGTCAATTTAGAGCCACCAATTAGCCTAACCTGCATGTCTTTGGACATGTGGGGGAAATCTTTCTTAGTTGCCTCCTACCTGCATACTAGGGTGTCTTACTCTGTTAAAAAAGTACCAGTACTCTGTTTAGAAAGTATCATGATACCACAATAGTTATGCTGACCATATGTTTCTGCTCTCAGAATAGCTTCAGAGGTTTGACTCTGTGCCACAGCAGCAGTAAGTTTGTGTTTACAGCAGGGGTCAGTGTAGCCTTTTCGTAGCTACAACAACTATGTTCCAGTGCAGCAGCTTTCCTACTTTACACATAAATGTAACTTATAATCTTGTAAACATTTACCCAGTAAACCAACAGAAGACTCTTCTTGGTTACAGCAAGTTAGTGAATCTGAAAAAGTATACATTATTTTATGCACAAGGATTAGTCTCTTCATTCTTGATTCTTCTTCTTTCCTGCTTGGTTCTTTGTAGCTTGACACAATTAATATAATCTGCACACACAAGTGATTTACAAAATGTTATCAATAAGACACGCTATAGGTATCCTGTGGGGCTGTCATGTTCATTTTCCTTATGGCAGTCAGTTATCTTCAGAGAGCTAGCGGTGTCCTTCACGTTCCAGTAAGCCTTGTGTTATCATTTCCTGCTGCTTGTTCTTACAATGGCCCTTTTTGTCTTTGGGAATTCTGTGCATATTCCTATTCACAACATTGACTTTTCTCTTTAACATCTCTCATGAGCGACATTAGTGAAGGAGTCTCTTTCTCAATATGAATCTCAACAAGCATGATAGACAAAACAACTGAGCCGTAAGGTGTTCATTCCAAAACGCTTGATTGTATGTTTTCATCATAATGAGCCAGTTTAAATATTCCATTCATCTCGTTATCTGTAGCCGCTTTATCCTGTTCTACAGGGTCGCAGGCAAGCTGGAGCCTATCCCAGCTGACTACGGGCGAAAGGCGGGGTACACCCTGGACAAGTCGCCAGGTCATCACAGGGCTGACACATAGACACAGACAACCATTCACACTCACATTCACACCTACGCTCAATTTAGAGTCACCAGTTAACCTAACCTGCATGTCTTTGGACTGTGGGGGAAACCAAAGCACCCAGAGGAAACCCACGCAGACACGGGGAGAACATGTAAACTCCGCACAGAAAGGCCCTCGTCGGCTACGGGGCTCGAACCCGGACCTTCTTGCTGTGAGGCGACAGCGCTAACCACTACATCACCGTGCCGCCCCAGTTTAAATATTATCATCTACAAAAAGATAACAGTATAACTACTTCTCTTCTAGTTACAAGCCAGCTGTACTGGTCACTTTACTGGCCTGACACAATTAATACAAACTGCATACACAACACATATTTGGTAAACTTTTCACTAACACAAAAAATTAGACAAGATATTATGGCACACATTTAAACAATATTTGATTACATTTTGTTCATAAAATAATCCATCCATCCATTATGTACTTATCCATCAGGGTTGTGGGTGAAGCTAATCCCAGCTAACACTGGGCGAGAGGCAGGGTCCACCCTGAGCAGCTCGCCAATCTATCACAGGGCTAACGCAGAGAAGAACAACCATTCACACTCACATTCACACCTATGGGCAATTTAGAGTAGCTGATCTGCACGTCTTTGGAAGGTGGGAGGAAACCCACACAGGCACGGGAGAACATGCAAACTCCACACAGAAAGGCCCCAGTCCTGAACCCAGAACCATGTTGCTGTGAGGTGACAATGCTAACCAGTGTACCACTGTGTTGTCCATAAAATAACCGTACATTAAATTTATTTCAGACCAAATATCTTTCTATAGTGACAACCCCTATGTCATTGCTTCTCAAATTTCAGGGACCCCCCCCCCAGGAATCATGAAGCATCGTAAAAGGGATCAATGATTTTTAGATTTTGTTACACCAGTTTTAGGCCTATTATATTAATAATTAAGATTGATCCTGTTTCACTTTAATTAAGCCTTTCTGACTGCTTTCTTGAATTGAATGAGTTGAATCCAAATCTCAATAACTTTAAAAAAGTACGGTAGGCCTATAAAGAAAGTCTAATGTGGTGACAGATAGTGCTGGTTAAAGGCTCTGGGTTACTGATCAGAAGGTTGGAGTGCAAGTCCCTTAACCTTATCTGCTCCAGGGCTGCTGTATCATGGCTGATCCTGTGCTCTGACCCTAGCTTCCCAACAAGCTGAAGAAAATAATGGCTCCAATGCTGCTTCCCTAACAAACCACCACAAAGAAAAGCACACTGGCCACAACAGACTGATAAAAGATCTCCAACATCTTATTGCACACATTGAAGGATCTCAGCTTCCTCAGGAAGTAGAGTCTGCTCATCCCCTTCTTGTACACAGTTTCCGTGTTGGATTTCCAGTCCAGTCTGTTGTTGATGGTAACACCCAGGTACTTGTAGTCCTCCACATCCTCTCCCAGAATGCACAGTGGTTGTGAAGCCATCCTCTTCTTCCTGAAGTTGATCACCATCTATCTGGTCTTGTTGACATTCAGCTGCAGGTGATTCTGTCCAGCCCATTCCACAAAGTTGTTTACAAGAGCTTTGTACTTTCTTTCCCGTCCCTCACTTCGTCATCAGCTGTCCATTGCTAGCAACGATGACTGCTTCATTAGGATGAACAGAGCCGCCCGCAGCGGTGGCATGAACGGCCCAGCTGAGCTGCTATGGAATGTCTGGCCTTGTGAGCTCAAGTATGCTATTCTCCTCTCCTAACGAAGCGCCTTGCACGGTAAGATAAGACAAATGATGTCGTGCCCCCATTGTGTTGACTCTCCGGACCTCCAGACCTGATGCCAAGTGGTGCACAAAAGTGCCACAGACTTGACAGGTATGGAAATTGCCCTGCAGTGACAGCTGACTTGCTGAGTGATGCCATCTGTTGGCCATCTGCGTGGCTCTTCCTCATGCCATCTAGTGGTGTGCCATTGACCCTGTTGAGTTCATCTGCCACATTGCACCGAAAAGCACCCTGCTGCCAGTGCCTTATTGGTGATGTACTCTTTAACCCATAGCTGAAACCCAGGGAGGTGCTACCACTCCGGGTCAGAGCAGACCTGAAAGCAATGGTGATTAAGGGGTAACTTCACTTTCCCCAATACTCAAGTCCTCCTGGACCTGAGACTCACCACAGGTTGCAGTTTAAAGTCATACCCAGGACTAAATTTATACATCTCTCACTTATACATCCAGCAACAGCCGAGTCATCAGAAAATTTCTGCAGGTGGCATAACCTGGAGATGTAAATGGGGTGGTAGAGTCTGCATAGGCAGAGACACTGTAAATCATTAGATGTCTTATATAATAAGTTTTGATTGTCACTCAAAAATTGCATTAACAAATAAAAAACGTGTGGTATTTGGGGAGCCTTAGTAACTGGGTGGTAACAAGCTAAACTTTAGGTTGACTGATGCAAAAAAAAAAAGATCTACAGCTAATGTTAATCTGAGATTGACTAATGAGAGAGAGAGAGAGGCAGACATACAGAGAGAGAGGTAGAGAGAGAGAGACAGACAGACAAAGAGAGAGAGGGAGAGGTAGACAGACACACACAGGTTGACAGACAGATAGAAAGACAGCGAGAGAGACAGGGATAGACAGACAGACACAGAGGTAGAAAGATAGAGAGAGACAGAAAGAGAGAGGTAGACAGACAGACAAAGAAAGAGAGAGGTCGACAGAGAGACAGAAAGACAGAGGGAGAGGGATAGACAGTCAAAGACAGACAGAGGTAGATGGAAAGAGAGAGGTAGAGAGAGAGAGAGATTAAGATTAATGGAAATGAACAGTTACTTTGTTACTTGATGCAAAACCTGATTGACAGATTCCTCACCCTTGTTCCCGCCCACTGTAGTTTCCGAACTCAAGTGAATCAGATGTACGCATGCGCAAGAATGTTGCGCATGCGTGCTGCAAATCGTGCACGCGAAACTAAACAAAAAGTCCACAGGTAGTGTTGTAGTGAATAATAAAGTGAAGCGGTTATCGCGGGTGTAAGCGCTGGGGCAGGCTGGGTTCACTCAGCACCGGGTCTTCAGCAAAAGGGCAGAAACCTGTTCGGGACAGAGGAAAAGAACGAGTGAAGTTATGCTTTTTCAGCGGTCAACAGTGAAGTGAGCGCCTGGTCTGGGAGGAAGAGCGAGCGTTTTGGAGGTGGTTTATTTGAAGGAGGTTTTGTTTCTGGTGTCCGGGAGAATGAAGGAGGAAAGAGAAGGTGCGAGTGTGCAGGAGGGGCGCACACAGCCGGGCTCTGCGGCTGGAGAGAGAGCCGAGTCCTGTGCGGTTTGTACAATAAAACTGAGCTCCAGCACGGAGCCCAAACTTCTCCCGTGTCTCCACATGATGTGTAAAGGCTGTGTTCTGAACACCTCTGAGGACAAACACTCCACAGGTAAACGCCATGCTCGTGTTTCTAACTCGGATTCATAAGTTCTGTTTAATTTAAACCCGAGAGCAGCAGGTTTACTCTTGGGTCATTCCACTCGACCATCTCAGGTTTGGCTGAAAAAATTCCAGGAGGTTCACACACTTCCCAATAGAGGGCTCCGAGATGATGCTAAAAATAGTAACACTGCGCGTGCGCAGCCATCTTGGAAGTCACTCGCTCCAGAGTTCCACATCATAGAGTTCCACATCATAGAGTTCCACATCATAGAGTTCCACATCATAGAGTTCCACATCATAGAGTTCCACATCATAGAGTTCCACATCATAGAGTTCCACATCATAGAGTTCCACATCATAGAGTACACATTTAGCGATTCGTTTCCGCGTTAGAGGGCTTAAAAGCTTGAATTTTTTTAAGAATTTAGACATCTGAAGTGATGGAGCACTACTGTGAAAGTTTAGATAAGCAGGTACGGGAGCGTTATGCTGAGAAGGTACGTTTCATTGGGAATGCAGATCCATACACTGTTAGTGAGAAGGAATGGAAAGCTGACCCCAGCTTGTTGCCGCATGTGACATACATATGGCCCTTTTCCACTACCCTTTTTCAGCTCACTTCAGCCCGACACGGCTCGCGTTTCGACTACCTCAGAGCAGCACGACTCAGCTCGCTTCAGCCCTGCTTAGCACCCAAAACTCGCACGGTTTTGGAGTGGGGCTGAAGCGAGCCAAAGTGAGCTGAGGCTGGGGGCGTGAGCAGACACTCCCCTGTGCACTGATTGGTGAGGAGGAGTGTCCTCACACGCCCACACACGCCCCGCGAGCACGCTGGGATCTGTAAACACCGCAAACCCGGAAAAAGAATAATTACGAGAATTTCTGGAGCCTTATGCGCCTCGCCTCATCTATACGCTCTTGCCAGTATCTGTTGGCGTTGTCGGTGACAACAAGCCACAGAACCAAGACCAGCAACACTAACGACTCCATGTCCTCCATGTTTATTGTTTACTATCTGGGTTGTGAGACTACCGCTTAAAAGATCACTGATGTCACTGTTTGCGCCGCTTAACGACATCACGTGACGTCCACCCACTTTCGCTAACTCCACCCGATGTGTCCACCCACTTCCAGCCAGCACGGTTCAGCGCGGTGGTAGTCGAAATGCAACTCCAATAGCCCCACTCAGCTCGACTCAGCACCGCACGGCTCAGCCCGACTCAGCCGCGTTTGTAGTGGAAAAGCGGCAATAGATCTTGTGAACTATCTAGTGTTTCACCCAAGTCCATTTTGTGAACTAAAGGATTTCCAGAACTACAAGAGTATGGAAGCATACGATAGATTTGTGTCCGGTTGGGTCCGCGATGTGTCGGTGTTTACTGCTGAAGACGGAGAGACAAAAGTGATCAGAGAGAAAGTGTTACACTCGCAGAGTCTATCCCAGCCTAGTCTACACCCCTGGATGATAGTTGACAAGAGACATGCTATTTTGTGTGCACATTGCAACTGCATTGCTGGACTTGGGGAAGGTTGCTCCCATGTTGCTTCCCTGTTGTTTTATGTTGAAGCGGCCACGAGACTGAGGGAAAGAACGAAATTCAAGACAATATTAACCTACCTGTCACAAAGTGATCAGAACAAATCCGGATACAGTCAAGTTGTCCTAAATTTGATCGGTTAATGGCAGCCAGCCACTGTCGTCTCCTCCGCTTGCTTTTCTCCTGTGCTGCAATTCCCTGGTTAGTCACGACTTTAGGGAGTCTGTGGAAGCTTTTGCCACCCTTTTCCCCTCGGCTACTACAGCCAACAATGACGCACGTATTCGGCATTGTCACCCCTTTTTGCTTCGCTGAACAACAACAATGCACTGACACAGCGACCTTTGACTTCCAATATGGCCGCCGCCGGGTTCGCGCTGACCTCGAAGCACTCTATAGGAAAAGTCCCAAATTTTAGCTCCCAACTCCTTATAGTTTTGTCATTAAAAAAATATTTTTGCAACTAACCTCGGACCCGTTTTGAGCAGAGCTTTTTGGGGAGCCACAGTATTTAAGCCAGGTCCTTCACTTTTTCAAGGGCCAAAATCTGGCACCACTACTTGTAGAATATGGACTTTTACATGTGTGCTTTTGGTTTATCATAGAATTCTGGGGGCTTGAACTTGCTCAGAAATTCTGCACTACACTCTGGCAGCACATTTGAAGGACTGGAAAGTGCAATTTCAAAGACAGAGGCTTGATATTGCACATACACCTTCCCATATATACTGTGTACTTTGTATTCTAAAACTGCCCCTCTGTGATGAGTGGTTTGGAAGATCTCATCTCATTATCTCTAGCTGCTTTATCCTGTTCTATAGGGTCGCAGGCAAGCTGGAGCCTATCCCAGCTGACTACGGGTGAAAGGCGGGGTACACCCTGGACAAGTCGCCAGGTCATCACAGGGCTGACACATAGACACAGACAACCATTCACACTCACATTCACACCTACGGTCAATTTAGGCTACATCCACACGACAACGGCAATGAGATGTTATTTAAAAATATATCGCGTCCAAATGGGCAACGATCAGTAAAATATCAGGTCCATATGGCAACGCAACGCTTGCTGAAAACGATGCAATACACATGCCACACCTCTAGGTGCGCTGTAAGACGGTCCCTTCGGAGACACCAGAACAATAGAAGAAGTAAGGACGCATGCGCATAAACTATTATGCGCGAGACTTCATATTAGCCACAAAGTCAGGAAAATCTGTTTGTAAAATTACATTATAATGACCAAATACAATGAAAAGTATTTTTCCAGTCTCACCTGTGAAAGGTAATCCTATGTGATCTCATTTGGACGGTAAACCTGTTGGTACAGTTAAACGCAGCTAATCTTTATTCTCCGCTTTGACCTATCCAATATGGCGGCGAGGATGACGTATGATTCTACGCGGAAGGCGGCGTCTTTAATGGTCCGGAATAAATTGAATGCTACACGTTGATGGATTAATTTGCTCTTCTACGCCCGTCCTTTTTGAGGAATGTATTGTAGGACTTAAACCAACATATGAAGAGGTGAGATCGCTCCGTTTTTTCCCTATTTTTGCTGGCGGGATTGACTCTGCCCTAAGGGCTATTCTCTCTCTCTCTCTCTCTCTCTCTCTCTCTCACTTTGCACCATTACACAATAAATATTCACAGTGAAAATATTTTGTAAGCGCGTTTCATGAACCAAGTTATAGGATTTGTTGACAACTCGCATCGAGTTCGTTACACTTCTACCCGGCGTGAAGCACTCAGTCATGTGGTTGTGACGTCATCGTAAACAAATCCGTTCTACTCATCCAGACGACTTCACAACGGCAACGTTGCCAGATCTTTCCACTCTGGAACCCATTCTCAAAAAGATTGCGTTTTGGGCACCCAAAACGCCAGTGCCGTGTGGACGCCAGGCCTAAACGATAAGCAATTGTATCAGAGTCACCTGAATCCGTTGCCATGTGGACAGGGCCTTAGAGTCACCAGTTAACCTAACCTGCATGTCTTTGGACTGTGGGGGAAACCGGAGCACCTGGAGGAAACCCACGCGGACATGGGGAGAACGTGCAAACTCTGCACAGAAAGGCCTTTGTCGGCCACGGGGCTCGAACCTGGACCTTCTTGCTGTGAGGCGACAGCGCTAACCACTACACCACCGTGCTGCCGGTTTGGAAGATATCAAACTTTAAAAATGGAAAAAATTAATTTGGTGACGTTTTTGGCATGTTATAGCAAAAAAAATGACAGCATCCACCAACATAAAATTGACTGTTTTAGAAAGATTAGATGTCTGTTTTTAACACATCCAAATTTGCGATGGTGTTCTGCCTTATTTTTGCAAAATGATTTTTTGAAAATGTGGTGTTCACAGACACGCACAGCATTCATGGTCTATGAAAGCATTTTCAAATGCTAACAAAACGCCCTGAATTTATGATACACAGCTTAAACTCAACAAAATTGATGGTGAACTAGACCTGAAGGATAACCTGTATACAACCTTTACATACTGAAATATTGGCGCTCCAGTATGGGTGAAAACTGAAACTTGTTTTCATTACAACATTTCTGTTGTACCATAATTTAGAAGAAAAAGCAACCTGTATGCTTCAGTTAGTATTTATCCATGATAAAAAGCATTTGACAGTCCAGTAGAATTGATTGATTTATTATTTATGACACTTATTGAATTAAGTAATCAACTCTAAAAGTCACATAGTTTAATATTCAATTATAAAACAATTTAAAAAAAAACCTAGTACAGGGCTCAGGTACTCTTGTAGGTGTAATTAATGATTTTGTGTATTTAGGATTGGATAAGTGATCAATCTTTAATAATTACATGAAATCAGTCTCATTAAATTTGAAGGTTAATAATTAAAATGAATCAATCCTATTGAATCGTTTAATTTGACTCATTTGAATTTAATCATACCATAGAATCAGTCTCATTTGAATTGTTTGAAGTGAATCACTCAGGTGAATCATTTAGTGAATCATACCATTAATCCTGGTACTTAACAATAAATTACCAAACAGCTAAAATGGTATCTTCCAAATTATTATTGATCACTTACCCTATTACATAAATTGTCTACACCTTTCCTTGAATTCTTTGTGATTGGGCAATAGGGGTGTCATGGTATGAAAATTTAACATGACGGTTATTGTGACCAAAATTATCGCGGTGTACGGTATTATCACGGTTATTTGAGTGGGCGTGGCTCAGGTTGAGTGGGCGTGGTTCAGGTTTTCAAGTTTGGACTGTGGACAAGTGGATCCTGACCTGGAGATGCAAGTACAGTATGTGGAAATAGGGAGCATGCAGCAATGGGTTAAAAAGTGCAGTGTTTATTATATAATGTTTTATTTTTATATATATATAAAAAATAATAAATTCTAATGAAAACTGCCATTTTCAACATCATGGTAAAGCAAAACTGGTTATGGAAGAAGCATTATCATAAAATCTGCACAGGGTGCACTACTACCAAGTTATACCCAACAAACCACTCAGAAGCACAAACAACCACCTAACCGTGTAAACAAATGTCTCATCTGAAATGCTGTCAACATTAATATATTTACATTACTTCGTGTGTTTCACTGATCCATTTTCACCGTCTTGTGGCGAATGAAAGTTTAGCTGTGTAACTTAGCTTAGAATGGTGATGTTTACCTCAGAATAGCGCTAACCACAGCTAGTGCTAGATGCATTTTAAAACTGCTAGCAGTGGCCGTCTTTCGACAATAAAGATTATCATCAAGGTCTAACATTATTGACAGTCGGAAATAATTGTTTCATTTTCCCTCTTCAAAAGTCAAAAGTTACTTTGCGCATTTCAGCTAAAACATACACGTTAACCTGCCTTGCACTTGCTGATGATGGTCTCGCAGATGAGTCATTAGATTTGATGTATTGCTGCCTTTCGCTGACACCTTTTTTCTGCACACTCTACATGCAGGAGCACCGTCATCAACAAGTTGTCCCTCCGAATTTTTGAAATATCCAAAATATTTCCACACTTCCGATTTTATCCGCTTGGAAGGCGGATAGATGTCTTCATCTTGATGACCACCACAGTCCCCTCCTTCCGCCATGCTTGAACTTTGGACAGTGAGTGAGTGAACTTGAGTGGCGTCGGCGGGAAAACTCGCACGAAAGTTCAAAGTCTCGCGAAAATGGAAGCTATCGCGGTTTTGACACTCAGAAGGTTATGGTCACCGTCAAAATATTTTAGCGTGTACACCGGTAATCGTGACAGCCCTATTGGGCAACTTCAAAGTATCGAAACAGCAGATGAATACACACAGCTTTGATGATAAATGAATTTATTATACAGAGATCAAAAATGGATAATCAGTTGGAATATATACAGTGAGGTGTGTGTGTGTGTGTGTATATGAGTGTGTGTGTGTGAAAGAGAGGGAGAGAGAGACACACCTTTGGGTCTCTCTTGAGAGGGTTGGCTCTTGTGGCTAACTCCACGTGTTTGTAGGGGAGGAGTTAAGTTTGGAATGTTGTCTGTGCAAGGAAGAGCCAGGGTGTGTGGAATAGACCCCGAAGCCGTTTGTTTTCAGGATAATGGCTGGCTGATGAAATTATTGGCTGGCTAGCTGACTCAGCCAAAACCTTAATGGCTGCTGCAGCCACCAAAATGTTTATGGCTACAAATGGCTGATACTGTTTCTTCACGCCTATGGTCTACGTTCAATTGATTATAAGATGCAGTGTACTGGTTACACAGATACATAGGCTATTTCCACAACACAGTTTGGTTAAAAAACTGATTGTACTACAACAAATGGTGTATTTATGATAGCATTTATTGATTATAAGTTATTTATTTATTACATTTATTTATTATAAGTACTTAGATGTATTATTATTATTATCTCTCTCTCTCTCTCACACACACACACACACACACACACACACACACACACACACACACACGGGTCATTTAACGTGAAATCATATTTACCACAGGTCCCCTGGTCTCTTACTTCATTGTAAATATAAATCTAGCAAGATTGTAGTTCAATGCTAATAATAAGCTAGTCTGGATTGTTCGAGGAAGGCATCTAGCTATCTACTCTCACTAGCAATGACCAGTGAAGGACTGGCAGCTATCTTACTATGATGAAAGTAGAGTGGTGGAGTACTTTTTTATTTTTATTTTTATCAAATCTCGAAGTATGTGAAACAAACAAAAAAAAATACCTTTACACTTTCCCTCAGCAGCGGTAAAGAATGCAGCCATCTCGTCGATATCGGAGTCGATTGATGCTCTGGGTGGGTTCCCGGGTTCCCCAGTGTATCGTGGTAACGGTGTGAGGGGCGGGAAGCCAGACAGGTAGTCACAACGGCAAGCTTGTGGTGGCTCTCTGTGCTGTGATATCAGTTCTAAATCTCTACAGTGTATACGTCTCTATTGTGTTACTAGTAGTGTGTACAGTTGATCATGTTTGTGTCACTTTTCTTGTAGCTCATGATGTGGATAAACCCATTATTTGATGTACACAATTCTTAGTGGCTCAGCCAAATTTTATTAGATAGCGGCTCAAATTGGCTTACAAAATTATTGGCTGGCGGCGGCTCAAATTCTAAATGGCGGTTTTAGCGGCGCCTGGCGGCGGCTTCGGGGTCTAGTGTGGAATGTTATCTGCAATCTTGGGGGAGGTGAATCCTCATGGTTTAATGAGCACGTGTTTTCTAAAGGCCTCTGCATGCTCGTGCGACAAGGCTTTCGCAGATAGCTTTTCGCAGACAGTTGTAATTTATTGTTGAGCGGGGATAATAGGCGTGCGCGATGTTATTCACCGGCACAACGCAAGGGGGCGTGAAGTCGCTAGGAGTAGTTGGTGGGTGTGGTTAGTGGAGTGTTTATCCTCCGGTTACTTATAATGACTAGAACTTTTTTTTTTTTAATAATGACTAGAACTGGAGTTGTATAGATGTACGTACTTCCTCAATCAACCGCTCTTCGTGCTGCTCCATCTTCACTCGTGTTTTTAAAAATGCCGGTCGTGAAAACAAACCAAACCGGGAAAGAAGGGAAGCGGAAGTGCGTGTACAGCGGACCAATCAGAGCCCTCTTGTCTGCGGCGCTGTCTGCGAGGCTTCTGCGGTGGTCACAATTTTTGGGAGGTGCGCGCAGAGCGTCTGTGAAGGTGGGGGGGCTACGCAGACACTGTCTGCGACACTGTCTGCGAGGACTGGGTTGGCAGCATAAATTGGCCTTAAGGCTACATCCACACGACAACGGCAACGAGATGTTATTTAAAAATATATCGCATCCAAATGGGCAACAATCAGTAAAATATCAGGTCCATATGGCAACGCAACGCTTGCTGAAAACGATGCAATACACATGCCACACCTCTAGGGGCGCTGTAAGACGGTCCCTTCGGAGACACCAGAACAATAGAAGAAGTAACGACGCATGCGCATAAACTATTATGCGCGAGACTTCATATTAGCCACAAAGTCAGGAAAATCTGTTTGTAAAATTACATTATAATGACCAAATACAATGAAAAGTATTTTTCCAGTCTCACCTGTGAAAGGTAATCCCATGTGATCTCGTTTGGACAGAAAACCTGTTGGTACAGTTAAACGCAGCTAATCTTTATTCTCCGCTTTGACCTTTCCAAAATGGCGGCGAGGATGACGTATGATCCTACGCGGAAGGCGGCGTCTTCAATGGTCCGGAATAAAGTGAATGATACACGTTGATGGAATTAATTTGTTGTTTCTCACATGTGAAAGGTAATCCCATATGATCTCGTTTGGACGGTAAATCTGTTGGTACAGTTAAACGCAGCTAATCTTTATTCTCCGCTTTGACCTCTCCAATATGGCGGCGAGGATGACGTATGATTCTACGCGGAAGGCGGCGTCTTTAATGGTCCGGAATAAATTGGATTAATTTGCTCCTCTACGCCCTTTTTGAGGAATGTATTGTCGGACTTAAATCAACATCTGAAGAGGTGAGATCGCTCCTTTTTTCCCCTATTTTTGCTGGCGGGATTGCACCATTACACAAATATTCACAGTGAAAATATTTTGTAAGCGTGTTTCATGAACCAAGTTATAGGATTTGTTGACAACTCGCATCGCAATGAGAAGATCATTGGCACTACTGGTGTTAAGAATCAGACCATTTCATAAATGAATATTTTGCTGTAGAGCTGCAGTGTTTGTACAATTGCATGTTTTTGCTTCACTATTACTGTCACTATTCTGCTTCTTGCATTACTACTGTGAACTAACACTGAACATAATAATAATAATAATAATAATAATATCCAAGCTCGTGTTTCACTCTCACTAGTGCTCTGTAAGGCTTTTTCCTGGTGATATTCGTTACACTTCTACCCGGCGTGAAGCACTCAGTCATGTGGTTGTGACGTCATCGTAAACAAATCCGTTCTACTCATCCAGACGACTTCACAACGGCAACGTTGCCAGATCTTTCCACTCTGGAACCCGTTCTCAAAAAGATTGCGTTTTGGGCACCCAAAACGCCGGTGCCGTGTGGACGCCAGGCCTAAACGATAAGCAGTTGTATCGGAGTCACCTGAATCCGTTGCCGTGTGGACAGGGCCTAAGTAACAAAGGAATTCCACACTCATAACATTATCAAACTCACTGAAATCTTAATAAGGTCAAAATGTATAATAAGAATGAAATTGAGGATTTTAGTAAGGAATAAGAGAGAGAGACATGCACAAACTTATGGATTAACCAATTTTAAATCAACAAACAAATGATAGAGAATCAAAATTCAGTGTATACACTTCATTTAACTTCATATAACTTCACATTAAGTGAATAACTAATTCCTAAGACTTAAACTTCTGCCCAATGCCGGTTCTTACTGCAAAACTCTCGTCTTCTGTAGAAAGCAGAGTCTCTTCTGTAGAAATGGCAGGCTGGAGAGTGGAAGCGCTTCGGTGGGAGAGAGACAGAGAGAGAGAGCGGTTGCTCTGAAGTTTTCTTTGAAGATCTTCGTAGCTCGTGAGAAGAAAGTTCTGATCAGACAGGGTTAGGACGGTCCAGCCGCTCCCAACACCAATAAACTGCCTATTTGGTTGCAGTCTAGTACGTACTGAAAAAATAACTGAAAAACCGGTTTATAACTCACTTGAGTTAAAGCGCGCGTGTTTCCGGAGTCCACCGTGATCAAGGGTGGACAGAAGGAGGAAAACGCTCTAAAACGTGTTTCTTGCACGAAAGAGTCGTGGTTTTGGACGGTCTGATGGTGAGCGTCCCTCTATGGTCTGTTCTCCGCTGAGTTCAGACACCAGAGACGAAGAAAATTGAGTTTCCAAGTCTCTTATGTGAATTCCTGAGGAATGTGATGTACGTGATCCCGCCCAGGCGTGATGTAGTCAACGCGGAAGTTGGCTGGGAGTTGTAGTTCTTAGACACAAGATGGCGCATGGTACCTACACTCTTGTTACTTTAAATTCAATTACATGGTTTTTAATTAGTGTATTATGTTAAAATTGTGTGTGTATGTAAGTGCAAGAGACCTTACTGATCTGAAAAGTGTAAGGCCATTGAAAATTGGGTTTCTATAGTTCAGAAAGTAGCTTGGAACAATAAAATAAATTGTTTTTAATCAGACTGAGATGTGTAGTAAGTGATTGTGTGTGTGTGTGTGTGTGTGTGTGTGTGTGTGGTATATAGGCACTGCCTAAAAGCAGAGCTCCTGATAAGTATATGAGCAAAATATTTACAAGGGCACAAAATCAACCTGAATAGAATAATATGAAGCATATGAATCATCGAATTGTGTAGTGTCGTGTATTTTGCGTCAATAAATTACTGCATTATCTTGCGACAGTGAGGCCAATAATGAGAGATGTATCACAGTTACGATACATGTTTATTCCTTTCTTTGACTCCGTATGCCATGCACCAGAAACACCACCATTTATCATTTATTATGGTGTGACTCTGCTGGGTGCCTGGTGGACAGCTGGGAACCGGCGCTTTCACTTTACATTGTTGCTATATAGTTATGATCAAATATTAAACTTGATATGTCAAACAGTTGTCTGGTTACATCTGTCACATCCATGGTAATGTGCTCTGAGCACCAATGCACATGTACCTGTTCCTGATTAGAGCGCAATCATAGTGCGCATACACTACCGTTCAAAAGTTTGGGGTCAGTTATTAGATTAGATTCAATTTTATTGTCATTGCACATGTCACAGGTACAAGGCAACGAAATGCACATTGCATCTAACCAGAATTATATAGCAGTAAATAGCATAAGTGTAATATACATAAATATAAATGTACAGGAATTATAGGGTATGGAATGGTATAATGATATGATAGATATTTACAGTATGTTCAAAATGTGCAATATGAATGAACTGTAGTGCAATGGTATGATATCTAGATATTTGCAGTATATGGATCCGTCTCAGAAACTGGTCTCTCATTTGGGACATTATGGTCAAAAAATAAATGTTCTAATTTTACCCTTTTTTTTTTTTTTTTTTTCATTTACCTAACACTCAATGTTTCTTTTGTCATGTTTAATAAGAATAAAGATAGCATCTTGCTTTATCTGGCCTCCACTGTGGAAGAATTTTTTTTTTTTTTATTACAATTCAAATGCTTTTGTAAAATTTATTTCCATATAAAATAACTACATCATGAAGAATTAAAGCTCCTTCACAGATGAGTGAAAATATTGAATAAATTTCCTCTTTTTGATTGCTTGGGTTAAAAATGCCAAGTTATGATGACTGAATTGATTATTCACTTAAATATGAATAATATGATACATTTTGGGTATTTGATATGGCGAAATAGGACACAATGGAAAAATCAAGAACACACCGGAAAGACGAGAATAACGGCGGTGGTAAAAGAACAGCGACTGTACCGGCTGAAGGTCGCGTGGGTCTCTGCTGCGGCGCGCGAGCAACGGGACATCACTACCGCACCGGACGGAGCGCGAGGCAGAGGCGGGGCAAAATGACTGGCCGCAGATTCTATCAAAAGTTCAATCTAAATTGACCATGGTCGCAAAATATTGGCCAAAAATACGCAAACACTACGAAATATGAAAGTAAGATGAAAAAGAAACATTCTATTGCCTTATACTGCAAGACTAAAACAAAATAAAACTGTCAAAACTCACCTTTTCAGTGATAACGTCTGAACAGATCACCCGCGTAACAGAAAGGCCGCAAATGGAAGCACGATCAACTTCTAACTGCTGGAGTGGAAAATTCCATTCTACACATGCAAATTGTTAATGTGTGTCCTTCCCCGCACACAAATAACACGCTACGGTAATAAATAGACCACAACTCATTTTATAGCTCAGAAATTCATACAAGACCAGCTACCATCGTAACATATTCTGTAAGAAACATATTCTATACCTAACTTTCAGCTTTCATTTTAAAAAACAAAATCACTAAATTTTTATATGGCGTTAGCCTGGGCCCGCCCATCCTAAGCGTGACGCAACACGAGGGCCTGTTGCGAGCTTAGTCTGGCCAGGCAAGCTATCTACAGCTCTTCCAAGCTCCTGAAAAATCAGGAGCCAATCAACTTTGAGCATCTCCAACGGCCCTGGGTAGAGGCGTGTTCAAGGCACTGACGTAGTAGAACTGCGACCGGAAGCCATAGATTGTTTACAGAATCTATGCCAGAAGCGCTTCATTCACTAGAAACATTACGAACATGGAGCAGCGGCAAGCCTTTGACACAGCGGTAGATGCTGTATTGAAAGCATTCAACGGGAAGTTCTCATTGAAAACGGAGCAAAGAGCAGCCCTGGAGGTATTTATCATCTTCCTGTTACTCAAGCAGTTGCCGTCGTGTCACATACGTCAGAGGAAAGAGCGATGTGATTGGTTTAAGCTTCGTCACAGCCTTTTCTGGCTTCGACCAGTAGCAAACTGAGGCATTTCAGGGAGGTGGGTCAACCACACGCTTTGGGAAATGGTTGGGCTTAATATCTTTGCCAGACCAAATGCTCGCAGAGCTTTGAAGTTGCGTTAGCCAGACTAATATGGCGTAGTGATTTTAAGTTACTACTTTTGGTGAGGTAGTGACCTCGACCCTGAGGCTTTCCGTTTAGATCAAAACACACGATCGTATTGGTTTTGGGTTTGCGGAAAATGGAGTTACAACGGTGATCAAATATTTTGCCTGATGTTTTATTACGGTTATGATTATTCTGTGAGCGCACCAATCCTTAGGTGTATAAAGTTACAACTTAAAATACAATTAGTGATAACTGTAGACTTTTCAGTGGACTACAACCTTTTTAAGGGAATGCGATGTAGTCAACCATTTATCATGTCCCAGATCAAGCCGCCATTTTTCCACAAGTTTGCAGAGTTTTTGCCAAATTCTGAATATTCATATCAAAGATTGTTTTATCTGTATTATTTCTTTCATCACTTTATTTCAAATTAAAACCAACATCACCATTCAAAACCGTATAGTTTATTGACTGAGAGTATATTTAGTGGGCTACCCCCACAGTACCCAGTTTCTCAGACAGACCTATATACAAAACACGGTATGAATAAACAGTAGTGCAAATAGTGATGGTGCAATGAAGTCGGTTCAAGTCAATTCAGTTTGTTTGGGGTGTGTGTGTGTGGGGAGGGGAGGGGACCGTGGGGGGGTGGAGTTCAGCAGTGAGACAGCTGAAAGAAAAAAACTGTTCCTGAACCTGGTGGTTTTGGTCCGAAGGCTCCCGTAGCGCCTTCCAGAGGGCAGGAGAGTGAACAGTTTGTGTGCTGGATGACAGGAGTCTTTGATATTTATGGCTCTCCTGAGACATCGCTTCCTGTAGACATCAATAGCAGGAAGCGAGGCTCCCACGGCACGC
Source organism: Neoarius graeffei (assembly GCF_027579695.1). Classification (NCBI taxonomy): domain Eukaryota; kingdom Metazoa; phylum Chordata; class Actinopteri; order Siluriformes; family Ariidae; genus Neoarius; species Neoarius graeffei. Next base: position 48,017,262 of record NC_083573.1, read on the forward strand.
TGGGCGATCTTCACCACCCTCTGCAGTGCCTTCCGGTCCGAGGCAGAGCAGTTCCCATACCACACTGTAATAAAGTTGGTTAGGATCCTCTCGATGGTACAACAGTAGAAGTTCACCAGGATGTCTGAAGAGAGGTGGTTTTTCTTCAGAGTCCTTAAGAAAAAGAGACGCTGGTGAGCCTTTTTGACCAAGTTAGAGCAGCTGGTTGTCCAGGTGAGGTCCTGTGAGATATGGATCCCCAGGAATTTGAAGCTAGTCACGCGCTCCACTGCTGCACTGTTGATGTGAATGTATGTGTTAGGGCTGCACGATATATCGTTAAAAAACCGCGATCTCGGTTCACACCTACATGCGATTCACTTTTTGATTAGAGACGATTCTTAAGTTTTTTTTTTTTTTCCCATCACGAGCCGCGTCACACTTTAGTTTCCCTCTGTGCTCCCGTAAAGTCCACTGTAGTTGCTTTCTCCCTCAACCAATCCTAAATGCACCTGCATGTCATGTGGTTGCGCGTAGCAGCAGGCTTTCTCCCTAAACCAATCATGAATGGACTTGCATGTTACGTGATTCAGCAGCAAGCAAGGCAGAAAGAGATGCTTGTTTTTTCGAAACACAGCAGCATGAGTGAGTGAAGAGATATGCGAAGTCTGCATGAGGAAAATGGAGGATGATGAAAACCCAGGTGTTAGCGAAGAGAGCCAGGCAAGTCGTCCAACACAGTTTGTTCCTAAGAGAGGTTCGCATTCTTTGGTGTGGCAATATCTCATCTCATCTCATCTCATCTCATTATCTCTAGCCGCTTTATCCTTCTACAGGGTTGCAGGCAAGCTGGAGCCTATCCCAGCTGACTACGGGCGAAAGGCGGGGTACACCCTGGACAAGTCGCCAGGTCATCACAGGGCTGACACATAGACACAGACAACCATTGGTGTGGCAATATTTCGGGTTTAAACCAGACGACAACCAGTGCGATGTACACTGCACCATATGTTCTGCCCGAGTAGCAGCAAAGCAGGGCAATATGACCAACCTGTTTAGCCACCTCAAACGCCACCACAAAGTGCAGTATGAAACTGTACAAAATAAGACCCCTGAAAATGAATGTCCAAAAAAACAGACGTCTATAACGGAGACTATACGCAACGCGACACCATATCTGCCCAGCTGCAGCAGGCAAAAGGAAATAACTGCAGCAATCGCTTACCACCTAGCTAAAGATATGGCCCCCATAAACACGGTAGAGCATGACGGCAACCTTTTGTCATAATTGTTGTTTATGGTTCAGTCAATGGGTCTTCTCTGTTTTTATTACAGTGTTCTGGCTAACACAATGTGTGTAAATGCCTGTTGTAGGTGAACTTCATAGAGTTCATTGCAGTTCATTTTAGAAGTAATTGGGTCTTCTCTGCGTTTTTTATTTTATTTTATTGGTGTTCTGGCTAACAGAATGTGTGAATATCTGTTCTAGGTGAACTTCATGGAGGTTATAGCCATGGACATTGTACACATTGCACTAGGGCTGTGCCGATAGACGATGCCATCGTCCATCGACGATGGTGGTCATCCATCACGATGGAGAGCCACCATCGTGATACCACGCCCCCTCCTGTCATAAACATGCATATACGGTATCATCTGGGCCTATTTAACCTAAAAAGTTAGTTTTTTGTTAGTTTAGTTAGTTAGTTTTGTTTAATATATGAGTGATTCCACGCTTATGGGTACTGAAATGGGGACATGAACTTATTTTTAAAAATTCACCTAAAACCATTTCTTTTTTTACCATCAGGTCACAAAACATGCAATCTTTAATGAATGATATGTTAAAAGATAACTTTAATTTTCTGAGATGTAATAAAAACATTTATATGCCAAAGTCAAGCCTATGAGTTCCAAAATGATGTCTGTTACATTACTTCTGTTACGATTGTCCATCTCGCGTCTGTTACAAATTAATTACAATCTAGCTCTATACCATGTTAATCTTATTGAAAGAATGTGCATGTTTATTCTACTACACATGTTTATTAATTATATTTGCTAAAACATCACCTTCCTATGTTTCAAAAAGTAATTCTACATTGTTAAAATTGAGAATCTATATGTCCACAACACTTCTGTTACGTTCTGACTTTGGCATATAAATATGTTTTTATTACATCTCAGAAAATTAAAGTTATCTTTTAACATATCATTCATTAAAGATTACATGTTTTGTGACCTGATGGTAAAAAAAGAAATGGTTTTAGGTGAATTTTTAAAAATAAGTTCATGTCCCCATTTCAGTACCCATAAGCGTGGAATCACTCATAAATATATTATATAACATTATATATAAATACATAATTATATAAATCATTATAAAGTAATATCCTATTACCGCTTGTTCACGTAGGCTATGGTGCAGGGACATGCTAGTGAACATGACATGTGGTTACACAAATACAGTATGCTACTAATAATAAATTTTGACTTCATTTTTTAGCCTACACTATACTTTTAATGTAAAATTTGTCATGTCATGTTCAAACAAATAGCCACTATTAACGACTTCAGTCGGGAAATATTGCACCTTATCAAACGGCAGTGAAGCGCAGACTTCGGCAGAAGTCAAATAACTTTAATCTGGTAAATAGGCCTACTTTCAGACTCAAAATGGTCCACTCTAAGCCATAATGTCAAACCAAATGGAAGAATGAAGGTGATTCTGATAAATGTAAAGACAGTTAAAAAAAAACAATATTAAATCATGATTTTAAAAGCTGGTGCAATAATTCAAACACTAATAAATTGGAAAAATTAGCGCGTTCAAGTGCGCACTAAAGGCCGAAACACATCTTCAATTGATATGGTGTAAATAAACAATGAGTAATAGCTTAAGTGTAGTTTCTTCTCATAGTTTGAATACTAGTCTTTCATTGTTAGAGCAGATTAATATCTTGCCGTGATCAGTGAGTGCTCGGGGAGGTTCATTTCCACCTGCGCTTTGCGCAGCTCATTTCTCTGAAGCCAGCTGTGCGCAAACGCAGTGTTGACTGCTCGGCAAACTCCAAACGCTCGGTCTCTACTGGCCCTCTGTTGCGCAAGCGAGTTGGTTATGGCCAGGTTCAAATTGTGCCCAAAACAACTTAACCACGGCCATTTCAATTGCCTGATGGCTGTGACAATATTCGCTCCATTGTCCGTTGTTATGCAGGCGATCTTTTTCTCCTCTATTTTCCATTCGGCAAGTGTCTCGCGCAATGCGTCTTCTAAATTGTCCACTGAATGTGTCTCTGGCATGAAACTCGTCTGCAGGCATTTGGACTGCATTGCCCACTCTCGGTCCACATAATGTACGGTAGCTGACATATAGGGCATCATGTTGCAGCTGGACCACATATCCGTTATCAAGGCCAAATATTCCACATCACCTAGCGCTTTTTTTTCTTTACGTGCCAAAGCCTCAGATGAGTATCTAATACTTTTAATAATATATTTAATAATGTGGTATTAAAATCCCCCCCGCCCACGATATGATCGTCCATCACGATGTTTGCACTGTAAACATCGTCGATGCCAATTAAGGGGACATCGCACAGCCCTACATTGCACATTACCACAGCTGCCTTGACCGTATTAGTTGTGCTGTATTTTACTTTAAATATTTTTGGTATGCAAATTGAATAGTAAATTGAATTTGAGATTTGAGTTGAATAAAGATTTAAATTTGTTTAAAAAAAAAAATCGTGCAGAGAATCGTGATATCAATTCTTATCAAGAAAATCGTGGTACACATTTTTTCCAGAATCGTGCAGCCCTAATGTGTGTATATATATGTGTGTGTGTGTATATATATATATATATATATATATATATATAATATATATAAAAAAAATGTGTGTCAACATTCTTCCTGAAGTTCACGATGAGCTCCTTGGTTTTATTGGTGTTGAGCAGCAGGTTGTTCTCGCTGCACCACACAGCCAGGCGGTCCACCTCCTCTCTGTAGGCTGACTCATCGTTGTCCTTGATGAGGCCCATCACTGGTGTCATCCACAAACTTGATGATGGTGTTCGTGTAAGGTACAGGTCTGCAGTCATGAGTAAAAAGGGAGTAGAGGAATGGGCTCATCACACAGCCTTGTGGTATGCCAGTGTTTAGTATGAGGGTGGAGGAGCAGTGATGGTCTAAACCAGTGGTTCCCAAACTTTTTTTGGCCGCGCACCCCCTTCTATACTCCAACCAGGTCGATGCACCCCCATTTCCCCAGTTTCAAAAAACACATGCTTTCTTATAAAGGCAGCATCTTTAATCGTGCTAAAATAACAAACATCGTTTGCCACATCTGCAGGAAACCACAAAAGTGAAAAAAAAACAAAAACACCAAAGCTTTCTCACAAAGGCAGCACGTCGTGCTCGAATGAGAACATCGAATCACATTAACATATTATGCGCTCTCGTATTTGAATTAGATAGAATTTGATTGAAATGTAACAGTTTTAAAACGTTGCAACACAGTAAATGCGCAGATTCATTACAAAGGGAGATCACATTGAGGCATGTAGTCTACCAGCCAGATATGGGGAAAATATATGATTTTCATCCGTGTTTAAAACACTAGCAACACAACCCTGTCATTACAAGGTTATGAAAATGAATTGAGAGTGAATTTAATTTGCAAAAAAGTTAACATATAATAACAGTAGAAATGGTGCACTTGCATGTGACGTCACAGCCAATCCAGATTGTGACAGACGCCATTTTGTCGGTCAAACGCCATATTTCCGCCTTCTACTTCTACCTTTTCTTCTGGAAAACCCTACTATATACAATTCTACTCCAACGGCTGCAGCTACAAGCTCTCCCTACCTGTGCACGTTTTTTATGTGTTTTGTGTGTATTTTTGCGTGTTGTTCATCTGTACCGGACTTCAATATCCACTACAACCGTATGGACTTACTGGACATGGGTTTCCAGCAGAAAATGACGGTTTGTAGCGATTTCCATCGCATGCACAACATTCCGGACGAGAAAAAAAAAATGCCGGACGAGATAGCGAGACCAGCGGGGTCTCCGTGGATTGTTATTGGAAGCAAAGCGAAGGAGGCGGCGCCGGGAGTGGAAGCAAAAGCGAGGCTGCAGAGCGGCCTGTTGACTAAGCTCAGAAAACAGCCACTCAAACCTCCACTGCTAAGCCTCTATCTCTCCAACGCCAGATCCATGGTAAACAAGACGGACGATTTGGAATTACAGCTGGAATTACCTTATTCTATTCTATAATCGGCTGGTCAGTGCAGTACTAGTAATACTTAAGTGACTTACCCATCCAGTGAGGATCATTTTCTTGTTTACAAGATGCCACATCTGAGTCGCTGACAAATCCTGAATTTCTGTAAAGATAACTGTGCAGAGATTTATAAGCACGCAGTGCTTCACCACTGAACAGCGAGGGAAAGTTAATGAGGTAATTATACACGTCTGGGTATTCCACCTCTGGCAGTTCCATATCCACTGACACGGTCGTGAAAACTCCGTCCGGAAAGCCATAAGGGTCACTAATCTGTAGATCGTTTATTTTAGACATATATCTAGTTATCTGTTCATTAGAAAAATGAGCCGTGTAGTCCGTCGGTTGAAATTGATCCATTCTGTACACGAGTGCAGCAGTATTCAGCGGTGTTGTTGCCCGACAAGATGGCGGCTGTGTACTTTCCGGTCACGTGACTGCAAGATCTCTATAGCAATGATAATTATGAACATATGCATTTTAAAGAGATACAACAATTAAGGAGCATATCAGGAACAGATAAAGAAGAGGATCCATCTGATTGTGAAGTGCAGCGCTGGCGGCTCAGTCTGCAGCAAGAGACAGACGGACGGTGGGTGGGTCAGTAGGCTATATAGGTCCTATTTTCAGTAGCAGTATATATTTTTAGCAAGATCAATGCCATTTAGCCAAATACATACCAATATTAATGCGACGGATGGGCCTGCATCTTGGCACAGAGCTCTCCGATGTTTGGGGTAATTGAAGACAGTCTCAGCCTCAAATCTTTCTCAACATCTCCCAGTCTTTGCCGATGTTTAGTTTTAAATGAAGCCACAAACTACTGCAGAACCGTTACAGTGTAGAAGAAGAGTTAAAAATCGCCATTAAATTTTTTTTATCTTGTGCACCCCCTAGTGGCAGCTCGTGCACCACACTTTGGGAAACCCTGGTCTAAACGAACATGTTGGGGCCTGTTGGTTAGAAAATCCAACAACCAGTTGCAGGTGGGGGCACTGATGCCCAGATCTGTGAGTTTGGTGATGAGCTTAGAGGGGATGACTGTGTTAAATGCTGAACTGAAGTCTATGAACAGCATTCTGGCGTATGTGTTGCCATTATCCAGGTGCGAGAGGACAGAGTGCAGTGCTAGGGAGACTGCATCCTCTGTGCTCCTATTCTTGTGGAAGGCAAATTGGTGGAGGTCCAGGGTGGGAGGAAGACAGGATTTGAGATTTGTCAGGACCAGCTGCTCTAAACACTGTCATGATGGGAGTGAGTGCTACTGGACAGTAGTTGTTAAGACATGTTGGAGTGGAGTGTTTTGGTACTGGCACGATGGAGGTGGTCTTGAAGCAGGTCGGAACGATAGCATGGGCCAAAGACATGTTGAATAAGTCCGTCAGGACCCCAGCACATGCTCTGAGCACACGTCCGGGGATGCCATCAGGGCCTGCAGCTTTATGTGGATTAATCCTGCTCAGCACTGCTTTAACATCAGTGGGGGAGTGTGTTAGGGGTTGGTGGTCTGTAGTCAGCCTTGCCCTGGATGCAGACTCCTGGTTGTCCTTCTCAAATCGAGCATAGAAATTGTTGAGCTTGTTGAGAAAGGAGATATCAGAGGATGGGTGGGAAGGGTTGATGGACTTGTAGTCACTGATGACCTGAATGCCTTGCCACATACGTCGGGAGTTGGAGGAATGCTCCTCAACCTTCTGTTTGTAGCAGTGCTTGGCCTTCTTGATGCCATGCTTCAGGTCAGCTCTGGCTGTACTGTAGGCTTGTACATCTCCTGATCTGAAAGCAGTGTTGCGAGCTTTCAGCAGTAGATGGACATCTCTGTTCATCCAGAGTTTCTGATTTGGGTACAAGGTGATCATTTTCTGGATGGTGACGCTGTCTATGGTGGTGGAGATATAGACCCCTTTCACATGACGTCACCGCGCCACGAGATTTTGTTAGGTGCCTTATTGGAAGACCAAGTACATGCACTCACAATATAAAACAAACTACGAGCGAGAGTAAAGTGACACGATGGATGATAATTCTGGTTATGTGAGTACATTACCAGCTGCAGAAAGGGCACGGTATGTGGAGAAACTGGCTGTGATTGATGGGTTTAACCCATATGATAAGACTCGGGGCAAGGGAGAATGGAAACATGAGGAGGACCTGACACCAATTCTGCCATCTGTTTGCTACCCAGACAGTGTAAACTATTTGTTGTTTACACCCAGTGCCTACACTCAGTGTTCGAACTATGCCGATATTTTCAGGGGGCCCCTTTTTTTTCCCTTGGGGGTGTGTGTGCTTGCGCTTGTCTCGGAGCGCGGATCTCCAAACACATGAGAAGCCTATCTTACGCACATATCACGCGGACTCCACATCTCCACACACGCATCGCGTCTGAAGTCATAACTCATCAGGGGAAATCGTGTCCGCATTGGCATGTTCAAAAAACAACCTCGCGTCAACAATGATGCCACACGCAAGGAAAAAAAAAAAGTCAGGCTACTCAACAACCAACCTGGCAGCAGCGAGCAAGCCCCAAACCATCCTAAATTATTATTATTATTATTAAATTGTAGAAGTCTGGGAGGCTTGCTCCTCATAGTTATCAACTTGGGGTCACTTTAGCATGTTTTAAATCTGAATTTCTTGCGTTTGCTTACCTCAAAGTGTCCGCAGATCATGCACAGACTTATCCATTATATCCACAGTTTTTTGCCAAGTCTCACACAGGTTTCTTTCAAGTCTACTGTTGGGCCAATAAATCATAAATAAAACAGCTCAGATTTGTTTAAGTCGTTTGCCACTCCACTTTATTCTCGTGGGTTCACATACCGCTGCCGTTATAGAGATCTTGCAGTCACGTGACCGGAAAGTACACAAGCCCCATCTTGTCGGTCAAAAACACCGCTGAATACTGCTGCACTCGTGTACAGAATGGATCAATTTCAACCGACGGACTACACGGCTCATTTTTCTAATGAACAGATAACTAGATATATGTCTAAAATAAACGATCTACAGATTTGTGACCCTTATGGCTTACCGGACGGAGTTTTCACGACCGGATTTTGAACTGCCAGCGGAATACCCGGATGTGTATGATTACCTCATCAACTTTCCCTCGCTGTTCAGTGGTGAAGCACTGCGTGCTTATAAATCTCTGGACAGTTTTCTTTACAGAAATTCAGGATTTGTCAGCGACTCAGATGTGGCATCTTGTAAACAAGAAAATAACAATCCTCATTGGATGGGTAAGTCACTTAAGTATTGAGTATAGCACTGACCAGCCGATTATAGAATAGAATAAGGTAATTCCAAATCGTCCATGTTGTTTACATGGATCTGGCGTTGGAGAGGTAGAGGCTTGGCAGTGGAGGTTTGAGTAGCTGTTTTCTGAGCTTAGTCAACAGGCCGGCTCTGCCTGTAGCCTCGCTTTTGCTTCTGCTCCCGGCGCCGCCTCCTTCGCTTTGCTTCTGATGATAATCCACGGAGACCCCGCTGGTCTCGCCCGGAATGTTTTTTTTTTTTTTTCTCGTCCGGAATGTTGTGCATGTGATGGAAATCGCTACAAACTGTCATTTTCTGCTGGAAACCAATGTCCAGTAAGTCCATACGGTTGTAGTGGATATTGAAGTCCGGTACAGACGAACAACACGCAAAAATACACACAAAAGACATAAAAACCGTGCACAGGTAGGGAGAGCTTGTAGCCGCAGCCGTTGTAGTAGAATTGTATATAGTAGGGTTTTCCAGAAGAAAAGGTAGAAGTAAAAGCAGAAGTAGAAGGCGGAATATGGCGTTTGACCGACACGATGGCGTCTGTCACAATCTGGATCGGCTGTGACGTCACATGCAAGTGCTCCATTATCCCCTTATCACGAGTTTGTTGGTCTTCCAAAATGGCGCAGGGTCTGTTTACCTCCGGTTTCGGGTGACGTTAGTGAAAGGGGTCTATAGTCCAGTACAGAGGAAGCATAGCTCTCAGTCACTACGTTTACATGCACATAGAGAGAATCGAATTTCTGCCGTTGCTCGACTGAAATCGAAGTTCAAAATGCCATGTATACACCTTAATTCGGCTGAAATTGAACCGAACTTGATTTCTCGGAATCGAGCTACACGACCTAGTTTATGCGATTTCTGCCGAGCTACTTTGTGCATGCATACCCTATCGAGCTAGTTGTCGAGCTACTTCCGGAAGTGACGAGTGACGAGACCACAAGCGGGAAACACAACAGCCTCGGTCGGCATGACAACAGTAGTAGCGAGCAGCAGAAGAGGTCAGGAGGAACAAACGAAGAAGAGAAAATGGCGATGTAGAGCTCTCTGAAGTGTGGGTGGAGCACAGAGGACGGCAGGACAAAGCTTCTGGTACTAATAGGCTTTTTATTGTCAGACTTTTCAGTTTAACAGCCTACTTTTATTCTTGAGAGAAAAACACACACACACACACACACGTGCACACACACACACACACGCGCGCGCTGTGTTCTAGTCCTGGGATGAGCTCTCCCCTCTGCTCTCCCTCTGCCTCCTTAAATAGGGCGCGGTTACTGGGAAGACACACAAACAGGTTAATTACCGTCAGGTGAAGTGATTCTGCCACTCACCTTCCCTGGCTCCGCCCTCCTGTCACAGACCGGCGCTTGACCACGCCCCCACTGCCACAGGCAAGCAGAAACGTGCACTTCTGGAGCAATGAGGAGACAGAGTTCATGCTCATTCAGCTTAAGGAGTTGAATATATTAAAATTCATGGACGGGAGAAAAACGCGCAATGGAGAACACGGAACTGATAACTTTGTTTACACTCTTGAATAGCTCTTCTTCATGACGACAACCGGAAGTGTACCAACACGATGGGGCGTGTTGCGCCACCTGTGGCTCGGGTGCACAATGCACCGCACACAATAGCCCGATTTCATTGTGTGCATGTATGATTGGATTTCTCTGGCACCCTGCTGGGACCTTCAGCTCGATTACCGACAGCAGCTCGATTTGGATGTGCATGTAAACGTAGTCACTGTCTGTGTGGGAGTGACAGGTTGCTTGAATGGCAAACACATTCCTGTCTGTGTGTTTGAATTGGTCCTGTAGCACCGAGGCTGTCCCCTCTGGCCACACTTTTTTGTCTTCACTATGGGTTTCACACGTTGGATGAGTGGTGAGTACTTAGGGGTGAGAAACAGAGAAAGGTGATCTGACTGTCCTATATGGGGGAGGGGTGTAACTTTGTAAGCTCCAGCTATGTTGGAGTAAACATGATCCAATGTCTTATTTCCTCTTGTCTGGCAGGTAACATGTTGATGCAGTCTGGGAAGTACTGTCTTCAAGTTGAAGTGACTAAAGTCACCTACAAAAATAAAGGCAACCTCTGGTGGGGTTTACATTAGACCGTATCATCAGATTAACGTTTTTAAAACGATTAGCGTGCACACGGCAATGCCAATACACGATTCGCGTGCACACAGCAACGCCAATACACGGATACGCTCGGCTCCGCAGGCATCCTGCGCTCCAAATCACTCCGCCCTGAACAGTGAGTGCCCTCTGGAGGGTGCGCACTCCGGCCCTGCACAGCTCACAGAGCACGCGAGTGAAGTGCACAAGCAGTGATTCGGGACTGAGCCGCTGTGTGTGTGATCCCAGTGCATGTCGGGTATGCGCGTCACTTACCACTTGCAAGTGGAAGGATGGCAAGCCTAAAGACAATCATAACTACACAATGGGCAGTATTTGCAGTATTTTCATACTTTTATACTCTTTAATGAAAGGTGATACAAGGCGGAAGTCCGCGCCGTTTTTCAGCAGTCGCGTCACATGACCAACGCCAGCGAATCAGGAAGGTGGATGTCACAGTGACGTTGTCCAATGACAACGCCAGCTAGAGCTCAGCTCAGCGTATCCGCGTATCTCAATGTTTACACAGCACCGGACCAGACACGATCTGGATTGAATACGTGGACCCTGGCGGATTCCCATTTCCCGGCGTTTTAATGTAAACGGACAGTACATCCGCAAAGAAAACGAGACAGATACGGTCTAATGTAAACTTGGCCTCTGGGTGCATTTCCTGCAGTTTGCTAATGGCTGCATGCAATTCTCTGCAAGCTTAGCATTAGCGTCTGGTGGTGTATATACAGCAGTAACTATAACTGATGTGAGCTGATGGGAGATAAAAAGGTCTACACTTAACCATGAGAAACTCCTCCACATTAGGTGAGCAGCGTCTCTCGGCTATAACAGAGTTTGTATACCAAGCTCTATTTATGTAAATGCACAAACCTCCGCCTCTGGTTTTGCCGAAGTCATCTACAGTCCTGTCTGCACGGAGAGTGTGGTGTCCTGCTAACTCAATAGCACTGTCTGGAATACTGCTGTTTAGCCATGTCTCTGTAAAGATCATGATGTTGGAGTCCATAATCTGTTTATTGTTGGTGATGCAGAGTTGTAGTTCATCCATTTTGTTCGCCAGAGACCGGACATTAGCAAGGAAAATGCTGGGTAAAGGGAGCCGATGTGGTGTTAGCCTTAGCTTAGCTCGTAGCCCCCCTCTATTACCCCGCCTTTGTTTACGGTCCCAACGCCGTCTGCGAGCACTTCCGCCTGGCTGGAAGGAGTGAGCAGCCTCCGGTGTTCTGGAGGTCTCCGGGATGAGTTGAAGATTGGCAATAAAACTGTCAGAATTTCGTGATCCAATGTCCAAGAGCTCCTGTCTGTTGTAAGATGTTAAAGCAGTGCCATACTGAATGAACAGTCCAGTAAGAAGCAGATAAAACACCACTAATTCACAATGTCCTCATTTTTGAGAGAAGAAAATTTTGTCCATTAAAATGACATCAAATTGATCAAAAATACTGTCCAGACATTGTTAATGTTGTAAATGACTATAGTAGCTGGAAATGACTGTTAAAGGGGATGCGCAGAACCTTTATTTTTTACATACATTTCTGAGTGGATAGTATCTCCATCCTTGACTCTTGTATGCTGCATAAATGGGAATTAAAAATATATATTTTTGAGAGTTAAAATCGACCACAAAGTTGGCATTCAAGCTGGCCCGCTGAGCGAGCCAGCCAGCCCTGGGTGCATGACGTCACAGCGGTAACCGGTTTTAAGGTTGAGGCCTTTGACAGCTAGACAAAAGACAGATAGATAGACCAAAAGCCAGACTTGGCAGACGAGAGTGGTTGCAATGGCCTCTTCGTTCAGATTTATTGGAGAGTCTTCGGATTCCTCATATAGTAATACATCTGACTGTGATAGTCCTGAAATTGTCGTGCATGTACATGCTACTGCTATACACGTAGAACTGTATCAGTTCAAACCATCAGAAAGTGAATTCGATAGTAACACGTCAGCCACGGAGGCCCCCACCTTACGAAATAAAGCCAGAGAACAAAGCCGTCTAGAGAATTGGATGGAGTTGAACTGACAGTCTCATGTGACGCTCATTAAAACAGGATAGGTGTTATAACTTATGCAACATGCATGCATTTTCACTGATAAAACACAAAAGCCTAATTAAATAATCAGATGAACTGAGACCATCACATTCTGAAGCAAATGAAATAATCGTATACCGGTAACTTTAAACACACGATACAAGTTACATGTATTAATCTAAATGCAAGTAAACAAATGAGAGTCGCATCTTACCCATCTGTGTTCTTGCTTCTTGAAGGCCGATCCTGTGGCCGATTTGTTTTTGAAATAATCTGACTTTCAGTTCTTCGTTCAGTTCTTGGTTCATCCGCTTCTTCCATGTAAGGGCGAGATATTGCTGCTGAGGCAAGCATATCCAACAGGGGGGGAAAAATACATATCCAGTGGAGAAATCTGACGACTGGTCCACTCATTCTCCATTTTCTCCATACTGAGTACTCTGCCATTACTGCTCGGCTCACGCTCCAGGAGAACTGGTGCAGCTGAACTTTTCATTTTCTTGTAGTTTTCTTTTCCTTTAATTGTTGGTACTGCACCCTCTTTCAATACGGGCTTATAGCCAACGCTCCTCAACAGATCAGAGGTCTCGTACAAGTCCTCAGTAAAATGTGCAGAGCAGAGGAGAGACCACTTTGTAGGTGCCCAATGTGCCCGTGAACTACTCGCAAAATGCACCTGAGTCTTTGTAGTTTGAACATTCTTGGGCCATGAATGCAATGTAAATCCACCTTCTGTCGCGTTGCTGCACCTGCCAGCAACACATCTACGTGGCATGGCGATAAATTAGCTCAAAATGGAGGATTGGAGTTGCAGTCAGCTCTGTGTTTTAGTATAGCGGAAATGGTGACGAGACCGATAGACTTCCTGTTGTGACGTCACAGATGTCAAGGTCAATCACTCAGACTGGTCATGAAACCTCTCTAGGTTTATGCAGATATTCCATTTATTAAAGGAGATACGCAGAACCATGGCCTCACTTTTTGTTTATAAATGCCTTGAGACTTCAAGAATGGCACAGGAATAGTTTTAAGCATTAACAAATCTAATATAGTAATTTTTACAATTAAAATGATTCATATTTTTACTATAAATGATTCATAAACCTATATGAATCATTTTAATTGTAAAAATTACTATATTAGATTTGGGTCAGTCCATGAAATGATGTTACTTTTCATTGGTCCGGGTTTACATAATCATTTCATCTTTAATTTCCATGATTTAAAGAAATATTTAGCAGATTATCCATAAATATTGTTTGAAGAAATAAAATAAATGAAAAAAAATGAAGTTTTCTTTTGAAATAAAGAAATGTGAAACATTTTCTTCCCCTGTGACTGGACACGGGTGACATGGAATATTTGCTGACTTTGAGCTTAAATAAACCATTACTTTCTGAGAATTTCAGTAAAATTAGTTTCATGGTACTTGCAATTTAGTTTTACACTCACATAATAAAGTTAAGAAGGTTCTATAAACTATTTAGCTTCGAATTCATCCACTAAAAATAGGTTGTGAACGTAACATTGTGATGTCCTACCGTGTTACGTTAGAAACCAGGCTTATAAAAAATGATAAAACGAGTTGAAATCATGATTGATGTTTTTAATATAAAGAAGAATATACTATAAAACGATGTAGGTAGAAAGAAATTTAAACAAACGGCAATAAAAGAAATTATCGATGTTTTTTCTCACATCCTAACTTAGCGTCCACTCACTTCCTGGTTCGTTCACAACCTGCGAGACCTATTTACTCAATCTAGGTCAGCTGAACTGACGCGAGATAACTTCTCGTGGGATCTCACACACCACAACACGTGCTCTCGTCGCTATCAATGGCATCAAAATGGCGGCCAGCAAGAGCAGGTAGGTGATATTATCAGCGTGTCCAGCAAAGTTACGCTTAAAACCATGTTGCGTTCGACCGACAGTTGGGGATATTATGTGATAAGGAAGTCTACTATGTTATTGTGACTTGTATAACATGAGGATGAAATTGTTTCCTGTTAATGACTTGTTATTGTTCAAATCTTAGAGATTTTATGAAGTTTGTGAAATACTGGTATTTCATATTTTCAGTGTTTATGATGTTGAACTAATATTTCTAATGAATTCTTATTCAGTGTTAATGTTTAAAGTAAGCAAATAAAAGCAAAAAATTGATTTTATCAATATTTTTTCCTTTATTTTTAAAAGCTTGTTCGTGTCCTTGTTACATTAGCAACCGGGTAAATAGTTATGGATTTTATCATACATTGTAGAGCAGGAGTTATCTTAACAACTATGTTATATTTTCTTATATGGTCAATGCTTCATGGAAATGAAAGTTGTTTTCAGTTGTAAATTGTTTTAAGTGACTCCCTCTATGTCACATTTTGGTAACCCCATTTCATGGACTGACCCATTTGTTAATGCTTAAAACTATTCCTGTGCCATTCTTGAAGTCTCAAGGCATTTATAAACAAAAAGTGAGGCCATGGTTCTGCGTATCTCCTTTAATAAATGGAATATCTGCATAAACCTAGAGAGGCCTATTATCAGCAGCAATTTGTCCTGAGTTCCAGTGGAATGCTGTGTTCACTAATGCAAGTCTGTCACTTTTTAAAAGGTTAAATGATCATTAGAAAACACTTTTTTGCAGTTATCTTAGTACAAGTGAAAACAGTTGCACTGATTACACAAGCAATAAAACTGGGCTTCTTCAGGCTTGTTGAGTATCTGGTGCATCTGCAAATGTGGGTTCAACTACTGACTCAAAATGGCCAGAAACAAAGAGCTTTCTCCTGAAACTCAGCAGTCTATTCTTGTTTTGAGATATGAAGGCGATTCCATGCAAGAAATTGCCAAGAAACTGAATATCTCCTACAATGCTGTGTACTATTCCCTTCACAGAGCAGCTCTAACTGCAATAGAAGGCCCCAATGCACAACTGTGCAAGAGGATAAATCCATTAGTGTGTGTAGTTTGAGAAACGGACACCTCACAGGTCCTCAACTGGCAGCTTCATTAAATGGGACCTGAAAAAGACCAATCTCAACATCTACAGTCAGTACGTTTACATGCACATCCAAATCGAGCTGCTGTCGGTAATCGAGCTGAAGGTCCCAGCAGGGTGC
Organism: Neoarius graeffei; assembly: GCF_027579695.1. NCBI lineage: Eukaryota > Metazoa > Chordata > Actinopteri > Siluriformes > Ariidae > Neoarius > Neoarius graeffei. The sequence continues at coordinate 48,033,086 of NC_083573.1, forward strand.
CAGAGAAATCCAATCCTACATGCACACAATGAAATCGGGCTATTGTGTGAGGTGCATTGTGCACCCGAGCCACAGGTGGCGCAACACGCCCCATCGTGTTGGTACACTTCCGGTTGTCGTCATGAAGAAGAGCTATTCAAGAGTGTAAACAAAGTTATCAGTTCCGTGTTCTCCATTGCGCGTTTTTCTCCCGTCCATGAATTTTAATATATTCAACTCCTTAAGCTGAATGAGCATGAACTCTGTCTCCTCATTGCTCCAGAAGTGCACGTTTCTGCTTGCCTGTGGCAGTGGGGGCGTGGTCAAGCGCTGGTCTGTGACAGGAGGGCGGAGCCAGGGAAGGTGAGTGGCAGAATCACTTCACCTGACGGTAATTAACCTGTTTGTGTGTCTTCCCAGTAACCGCGCCCTATTTAAGGAGGCAGAGGGAGAGCAGAGGGGACAGCTCATCCCGGGACTAGAACACAGCGCGCGTGTGTGTTTTTCTCTCAAGAATAAAAGTAGGCTGTTAAACTGAAAAGTCTGACAATAAAAAGCCTATTAGTACCAGAAGCTTTGTCCTGCCGTCCTCTGTGCTCCACCCACACTTCAGAGAGCTCTACATCGCCATTTTCTCTTCTTCGTTTGTTCCTCCTGACCTCTTCTGCTGCTCGCTACTACTGTTGTCATGCCGACCGAGGCTGTTGTGTTTCCCGCTTGTGGTCTCGTCACTCGTCACTTCCGGAAGTAGCTTGACAACTAGCTCGATAGGGTATGCATGCACAAAGTAGCTCGGCAGAAATCGCATAAACTAGGTCGTGTAGCTCGATTCCGAGAAATCAAGTTCGGTTCAATTTCAGCCGAATTAAGGTGTATACATGGCATTTTGAACTTCGATTTCAGTCGAGCAACGGCAGAAATTCGATTCTCTCTATGTGCATGTAAACGTAGTGAGTGATGAGGTGACTCCAGGAAGCTGGCCTTCTAGGGAGAGTTGTGAAGAAAAAGCCCCATCTGAGAATGGCCAATAAAAAGAAAAGATTGTTTGCTCATCTCAGACACCGGACACAGAAAGATTGGACAAAAGTCTTATGGACCGACAAATCCAAGTTTGAGGTGTTCGGATCACAAAGAACAACATTTGTGAGATGCAGACTAAATGAAAAGATGCTGCAGGAGCGCTTGACACCATCTGAGGCAATGTAATGGTCTGGGGCTGCTTTGGTGGTGGTAAAGTGGGAGATTTGTACAAGGTGAAAGCCTTCCTTCTTCAAGGATCCTATCACTCGATTTTGCAACATCATGTCATACCCTGTGGGCAGCGCTTGATGGGAACCAATTTTGTGCTACAACAGGACAATGACCCAAAGTACACCTCCAAACTATGCGAGGACTATTTGGAAAAGAAGCAGACAGCTGTACATTCTGTCTGTCATGGAGTGGCCAGCACAGTCACTGGATCATTTTTAGGGCCCGAGCCCTATAGGGCGAAGGCCCTATTGTTCTTGTAAGAGTTCACTATTATTATTCTTTATTTTTCTCCGCTGTTGGGCCATTTTCGGGGCGCTTGCCATGGGCGAAAACGCGCGAAATTTGGCGCCACTTCCGAGAATTGCCACCGCTACTCAGAACCAAAAGCCCACACTTGGCCGGGGCTCAGGGCCTCTATAGCGCCCCCTAAGTCATTGTGATTTTGGCCTCCCGCATTAAGGTGCCTGGTTGCCATATAGTTTGTAGTAGTGGCATGCCATTTGGTATGCATATGTATCTCACTAAGCCGGACAAAAATGTAATGCCAATGCATTAGCCACGCCCAACAGGAAGTGAGGTAATTTCACTTTTGTGTGAAATGCATGGCCACGAAGACGGCGCAACTCCTCCTAGACCGTTCATAGGAATGTCACCAAAATTGATACACATCATCTACAGACATGGCTGACAAAAGTTACTAAATACGTTTCACGTAGGATAAACCGTTCAGAAGTTATACGTCAATCAATTTTCACTTCAAAATTTTACATGCTAAAAAATTCATAACAAATCTTCTAATTGCTCAACACTGCTCATACTTCACACGCTAATCACTCATTGGGCTTCTGACATGTTACCCAATTTCTGTGATATTTCGCCACTGGGGGCGCTATTTTTGGGCAAAAAATCCAATCTTTCCTCAAATTTGGTCAAACTTCACGGCCACCCTCTTACTACCTCCCATGTCATGTATACCACATTTTGGGAATTTTCGTCCATGGGGGGCGCTGTTTTTGGCCGACGCAATTTCTCCAAAACGGGTTTTTGGTAAATTATTCCATAATGCTTTTCCTTTACACCACTACCTTGTGATAGTGCGTTGCTGTTGTGGACACTTATTTTTCCATCTCATAATCACTCATGTACAGCATAGCGCCACCTACTGACATGGGAAAAACCAAAAAATTTATTCTTCAAAAATCTATATCTCATCTTCTGTTTACTCAATTGTCATCAAACTTCATACGCAAACTCTTCATAGCTCACCTGACATGTACGCCAAATTTTGTGCACTTTCGCCCCTGGGGGTGCGGGTTATGGCAGAAATGATATTGCAGCTTCTGATTTGTCAAACTTGGCAAGCAAACTCTTTACAAGACCCTTTTTGGGGCGCTTGCCATGGTCGACATCGCACGAAATTTGGCTCCTTTTTCTTAGACTCCCACCGCTACTGAGAACCAGAAGCCCAGATCCAGGCGGGCCTCAGGGCCTCTATAGCGCCCCCTAACTCATTGTGATTTTGGCCTCCCACATTAAGGTGCCTGGTTGCCATGTAGTTTGTAGTAGTGGCATGCCATTTGGTACGCATATGTATCTCACTAATCCGGACAAAAATGTAATGCCAATGCATTAGCCACGCCCAACAGGAAGTAAGGTAATTTCACTTTTGTGCGAAATGCATGGCCACGAAAACGGCGCAACTCCTCCTAGACCGTTCATAGGAATGTCACCAAAATTGATACACATCATCTACAGACATGGCTGACAAAAGTTCCTAAATACGTTTCACGTAGAATAAACCGTTCAGAAGTTATACGTCAATCAATTTTCAATGCAAAATTTTACATGCTTAAAAATTCATAACATATCTTCAAATTGCTCAAAACTGCTCATACTTCACACGCAAATCACTCATTGGGCATCTGACATGTTACCCAATTTCTGTGATATTTCGCCACTGGGGGCGCTATTTTTGGGCAAAAAATCCAATCTTTCCTCAAATTTGGTCAAACTTCACGGCCACCCTCTTACTACCTCCCATGTCATGTACACCTCATTTTGGGAATTTTCGTCCATGGGGGGCGCTGTTTTTGGCCAACGCAATTGCTCCAAAACAGGTTTTTGGTAAATAATTCCATAATGCTTCTCCTTCACACCACTACCTTGTGATAGTACGTTGCTGTTGTAGACACTTATTTTTCCAACTAATAATCGCTCATGTGCAGCATAGCGCCACCTACTGACATGGGAGAAACCATAAAATTTATTCTTCAAAAATCAATATCTCATCTTCTATTTTCTCAATCTTGATCAAACTTGATACGCACACTCGTAACAGGTCACCTGACATATGTGCCAAATTTTGTGAACTTTTGCCACTGGGGGCGCTGTTTTCAGGCAACAATTTATATCTCGGCTTCTGATTGGTCAAACTTGATCAAACTTTACAAAACAACTCTTCATAGGTCCCTTGACATGTATACCAAATTTGGTGAACTTTCACCACTGGGGGCGCTCATTGCGCTGTAGCAGTTGCAGGAGAGGTGTTTACAATCATGAGGCACCAGGAGTATGTTGTTTTGGTTGCCTTAAACACACATGACTTGTGGACCACTGGGGGCGCTCATTGCACTGTAGCAGTTGCAGGAGAGGTGTTTACAATCATGAGGCACCAGGAGTATGTTGTTTTGGTTGCCTTAAACACACATGACTTGTGGGGAATGGGTAGGCAGTCGGGAGCAAGTGTTGTAGCATAGCGCCACCTACTGACATGGGAGAAACCAAAAAATTTATTCTTCAAAAATCAATATCTCATCTTCTATTTTCTCAATCTTGATCAAACTTGATACGCACACTCTTAACAGGTCACCTGACATATGTGCCAAATTTTGTGAACTTTTGCCACTGGGGGCGCTGTTTTCAGGCAACAATTTATATCTCGGCTTCTGATTGGTCAAACTTGATCAAACTTTACAAAACAACTCTTCATAGGTCCCTTGACATGTATACCAAATTTGGTGAACTTTCACCACTGGGGGCGCTCATTGCGCTGTAGCAGTTGCAGGAGAGGTGTTTACAATCATGAGGCACCAGGAGTATGTTGTTTTGGTTGCCTTAAACACACATGACTTGTGGACCACTGGGGGCGCTCATTGCACTGTATCAGTTGCAGGAGAGGTGTTTACAATCATGAGGCACCAGGAGTATGTTGTTTTGGTTGCCTTAAACACACATGACTTGTGGACCACTGGGGGCGCTCATTGCACTGTAGCAGTTGCAGGAGAGCTCTTTACAATCATGAGGCACCAGGAGTATGTTGTTTTGGTTGCCTTAAACACACATGACTTGTGGGGAATGGGTAGGCAGTCGGGAGCAAGTGTTGTAGCGTTACATACAGACTAATAGATGTCTAACAGAAGACAATCCTATGTAGCTATAGCTTGGTGACTGATGAGGTAAATACATTAATTTGGTTGGGAAGCCATGGCATAAAATGTTCTGTCCATGACAACATCTCAGCGCACCGTGTACTCTGTGTCCAATTCTGTGCTTTGTCACCATTGTGGGAGTAATGTCTCTTGCCAAAGAAGCTGTGGAAGGTATTTCGCGGGGACGCATGCCCCCGCCCCCCTTGGCCGCTGGCGCGAGGGCCCGTCGAGGCCGCTTGCGGCTTTAATTTTTTTTCCCCTTTTACAACTTTATTCATCACACACTTGTGAAATTTCCTCTCTGCATTGAACCCATCTGAAGCAGTGAACACACACGTGAGCAATGAGCACACACACGTACTCAGAGCAGTGGGCAGCCATGCTAACAGTCCCTGGGGAGCAGTTGGGAGTTAGGTGCCTCGCTCAAGGGCACCTCAGTCCAAGGCCGTCCCATATTAACCTAACTTGCATGCCCTTGGATTGTGGGGGAAACCGGAGCACAGACAGCGTGAGGAAACCCACACAGACACAGGGAGAACATGCAAACTCCACACAGAAAGGCCCTTGCCGGCCGCTAACCTTCTTGCTGTGAGGCAGCCGTGCTAACCACTACACCACCGTGCCGCCCAACCACGGTGGTGTAATGGTTGGGTGGATCTCAACCCAACTGAGCTGTTAGGGGAGCAGGTTGACCAAATAGTATGTAAAAAGTGGCCATCAAGCCAATCCAACTTGTGGAAGGTGCTCCAGGAAGCGTGGGGTGAAATCTCATCAGATTACCTCAACAAATTGAATGCCCAAGGTCTGTCAAGCTGTCATTGCTGCAAATGGAGGGTTCTTTGACAAAAGTAAAATTTTGGGGGAAAACATTTTCAAATAAAAATAATTTCTAACTGTCAATAACTATATCTTATTCATTTTGTAATATTTTCTATTCAAACTCCATTTCATTTTTTTTCTTCATGGAAAGCAAGGAAATTTCGAACTGACCCTAAACTTTTGAACGTGTGTGTGTGTGTGTGTAAGCTTGGGCAGCATGGTGGTGTAGCGGTCATCACTGTTGCCACACAGCAAGAAGGTTCCGGGTTTGAACCTCGTGGCCGACAGGGGCCTTTCTGTGTGGAGTTTGCATGTTCTCCCTGTGTCTGCGTGGGTTTCCTCTGGGTGCTCCGTTTTCCCCTACAGTCCAAAGATGTGCAGATTCGGTACAATGGGGCCACTGTAATTGGCGCAAACTGTAGTGGTTTCCTAGCCATAATGTACAGTGGTGCTTGAAAGTTTGTGAACCTTTTTAGAATTTTCTATATTTCTGCATAAATACGACCTAAAACATCAGATTTTTACACAAGTCCTAAAAGTAGATAAAGAGAACCCAGTTAAACAAATGAGACAAAAATATTATACTTGATCATTTTATCTATTGAGGAAAATAATCCAGTATTACATATCTGTGAGTGGCAAAAGTATATGAACCTTTGCTTTCAGTATCTGGTGTGACCCCCTTGTGCAGCAATAACTGCAACTAAACGTTTCCGGTAACTGTTGATCAGTCCTGCACACCGGCTTGGAGGAATTTTAGCCCATTCCTCCGTACAGAACAGCTTCAACTCTGGGATGTTGGTGGGTTTCCTCACATGAACTGCTCGCTTCAGGTCCTTCCACAACATTTCCATTGGATTAAGGTCAGGACTTTGACTTGGCCATTCCAAAACATTTAACTTTTTCTTCTTCTTTAACCATTCTTTGGTAGAATGACTTGTGTGCTTAGGGTCATTGTCTTGCTGCATGACCCACCTTCTCTTGAGATTCAGTTCATGGACAGATGTCCTGATATTTTCCTTTAGAATTTGCTGGTATAATTCAGAATTCATTGTTCCTTCACTGATGGCAAGCTGTCCTGGCCCAGATGCAGCAAAACAGGCCCAAACCATGATACTACCACCACCATGTTTCACAGATGGGATAAGGTTCTTATGCTGGAATGCAATGTTTTCCTTTCTCCAAACATAACGCTTCTCATTTAAAGGGGAATGGACATTAAAATTTGTCCTAAAACTGTTTCCATATCGCGATCTAGCATAAAATTCAGTGATTCATTTTGCTCCTAATGACTAGGAGTCAAATTGACTCACCACATATTAAATCAGTGAGTCAAAAATTTCCAAAGTGAGTCAAAATTACAATACACACTTTGAAAACAAAAAAAAACACAATAGTTATCACTGTTTACACTTAAATCATTTAATTCCAACATGTGAACAATTGTGTGAGCTATTCATCTAAGCAAACAATAACAATTTTCAGAATAAAAAAAGAAAAAAGTATGGAATTAAACAGAATAGTTATTATGGCTGTTTTGACTAGAATTCAAATTAAAAAAAAAAAGTGTCAATATCTTTGGCACTTGACTTTTGTGACATCAGACAAGATTAACTTTTTCACAATTAATAATGACGTTTATCATGTTTATGGTTTAGCTACTGTAACATTTCTTCACTGAGAAAATTCTTCTTTGCTTGTTTTTTTTCAAATGATCCAGACTCATCTCAATCATGTCTGACTTAGTAAGGATGCTTGTTTTTATGTTCATCAAGTGATGTTGCTTTTCAATGGTTAGTCTGTTTCTGCCTTTAGTGAGAATCTGGTTCTGCACTGAGAAGCCCCTTTCACAGCCAGCAGTATGCACTGCAGAGGTTAAGGCAAAGAAATGCTTTGGCAAACATAAATTTTATCGATTAGTACGAGAGAGCTATTTTCAATTGCTTCAAATCGAGGCTGGAAAGGATTTGCATATGCCGAAGCTTTCCAGCCAATGAAATTGCCGACACGTTGCTGACGGAATTAAACGAAGCTAAATATAGGCCCGCCAAGTAAAAAAGACTATAGTAGTCGATAAATGAAGCATTATAACAGTTCAGTCATGTTGAACGAGAAAAATATAGCGTCGTTAGGACCTTGCCACTCGGAACAACCTCGAGCTACATCCCTTCGCTCTATATCCTGAATGAAGAGAAGTAACTCGAGGATGTTCCGAGTGCGACCTTGCGTCAAAAATACGCACCACAAGCAAAACATCTGCGTCATTTATTTTAAAATTGCGTAAAATACGCATGACGCAGGGCAAAATGAATCACTGAAAATTTGCTTTCTTTTGATATACGGCAAGCTAGTATCCAAATCACAAAATCCAAGATATTTAACAATAACATCGGCAGTAATCGCTATCCCAGTTCGTTTTTTTTTTTTGCTGCCATACGATAATCTGGGCGCCATATTGTGACGTCAGCGCAGTAATCCACTCCGTGTAAACAACAAGGAAAAGCAATGTCTGACTCGGATGTCAGTGAAATTAGCGTGGATTTGTCCGAATTTTCAGAAGAATTATCTGATGATAATGGGTTAGAAGAAAGAGAACTTTCACAGGTTCAACCTAGAGATATTCAACCATATCAATTTGAACCATATGTGCCTGATACAGAACTCGAAGTGTCTGGTGATGATTTTTGCTCCATGCAATGTCCTTTCAGCCATGTTTTGCTCCGTGTCATGGCTGAATCCTGAATGACTCCTATTTGTATAAATAGGGCACTACATAGGCAGCAGTGGTAGTTTCTTTTTCCCTGCCATGGAAGCGCACTTGTATACTGAGGAGGAAAGCAATTTGCATTACAGCCGTGAGGCGGCTCGGCTCGGTTTTCCCTTTCGGGCGCTCTCGTTTTCTGTTAGAATTTGGTAAAGAAAAAAAAAAAATTATTTACCAGCTTACCGGTTCCATGAACATAAATCTGACAGCTGACAAGGTCGGGATATAAACGAATCGAATACAAACCACCCACCGGGACTCCTACTTATGCAGCTCCAGCTTATCCTTGAAGCTGGAGCTGCAGCTGGATGAAGCCGGCAGCGTGCAGTGATAAGAAGGGAGAGAAAATAGTGCCAAGCGATTGCGAGGTCTGACTTTTTATTTGGCAACGGTTTTGTGATGCAAATATATCACTCTTTTGAACACATACTGTTTTGAGACAAAAAACGTTTTACTTTCGTGACCCCAACAAACTTGCCGGACTACTTTCGTCTGGACCAAAACTGGACAAGAACTGGACTCACAGGATGCTGTCAGGGGTAAGTCAGTGTGTTTGCACAACACTATTGATGGGGATACCATACAGATTCATGTCAAAAATCCCGAACTATCCCTTTAACATAATATTTTGTGAATGTTACATTGAGCACAGGTTCGTTGTACTTGTTTTGTCCATAGATTCCTCATATGCGAGTCCTTTGGAAACCTAAAAAGTGTCACATTGTGACTAGGAATATTACAGCAACCTGCAGCAACACATCGATTTGGCATTCTCACATAATATGTAGGGGAATCTACAACAAAAAAAAAACGATTCTGCAACTCAACGCGTATAAAGGAATGTAAACATTCATCCGAGAATTTTCCTGGTTACTGCGCTGACGTCATATCCGGCTTCTTCCTGGCGAGTAGAACGGTTTTCGGCGGGGTGCTTGAATCTGTGATATTTCGAACTATTGTGTCGATTTGTAAAAAAAACGATGTGTTTACTGATAAAAACTGCCGTGTATTGGTGGACAAAATATTATAATCTTTACGAATAAATGAACTTGTGTTGGTCCTTTCTGTATCCCTTTAAACCAGAGAGTTTTATTTTGGTCTCATCCGTCCCCAAAACATTTTTCCAATAGCCTTCTGGCTTGTCCACATGATCTTTAGCAAACTGCAGACGAGCAGCAATGTTCTTTTTGGAGAGCAGTGGGTTTCTCCTTGCAACCCTGCCATGCACACCATTGTTGTTCAGTGTTCTCCTAATGGTGGACTCATGAACATTGGCTAATGTGAGAGAGGCCTTCAGTTGCTTAGAAGTTACCCTGGGGTCCTTTGTGACCTCGCCAACTATTACACGCCTTGCTCTTGGAGTGATCTTTGTTGGTGAACCACTCCTGGGGAGGGTAACAATGGTCTGAATTTCCTTCATTTGTACACAATCTGTCTGACTGTGGATTGGTGGAGTCCAAACTCTTTAGAGATGGTTTTGTAACCTTTTCCAGCCTGATGAGCATCAACAACGCTTTTTCTGAGGTCCTCACAAATCTCCTTTGTTCGTGCCATGATACACTTCCACAAACATGTGTTGTGAAGATCAGACTTTGATAGATCCCTGTTCTTTAAATAAAACAGGGCGTCATCCCATTGATTGAAAACACCTGACTCTAATTTCACCTTCAAATTAACTGCTAATCCTAGAGGTTCACATACTTTTGCCACTCACAGATATGTAATATTGGATTATTTTCCTCAATAAATAAATGACCAAGTATAATATTTTTGTCTCATTTGTTTAACTGGGTTCTCTTTATCTACTTTTAGGGCTTGTGTGAAAATCTGATGTTGTTTTAGGTCATATTTATGCAGAAATATAGAAAATTCTAAAGGATTCACAAACTTTCAAGCACCACTGTAGTAGTATATAAACTATATACAGTACTGTGCAAAAGTCTTAGGTACCCCATTTTCTTTTTCATACAGACTTTGTTATAAATTTCTATTTTATGATTTCTCCATTATCAGGTCAGTACAAAAACATTTTAGATTCCAAACGTTCGTTTTCCAGCACAAAATTAAATCTCATCTCATCTCATTATCTGTAGCCGCTTATCCTGTTCTACAGGGTTGCGGGCAGGTTAGAGCCTATCCCAGCTGACTGTGGGCGAGAGGCGGGGTACACCCTGGACAAGTCGCCAGGTTATCGCAGGACTGACACACAGAGACAAACAACCATTCACACTCACATTCACACCGACAGTCAACTTTCCCCCTTTGGACTGTGGGGGAAACCGGAGCACCCGGAGGAAACCGGGTCATTTGTTTAACTGGGTTCTCTTTATCTACTTCTTTTAGGACTTGTGTGAAAATCTGATTATGTTTTAGGTCATATTTATGCAGAAATATCGAAAATTCTCAAGGGTTCACAAACTTTCAAGCACCACTGTACACAGAATTAGAATTTTCTGCAGAAATATGACCTAAAACATCAGATTTTCACACACATCCTAAAAGTAGATAAAGTGGACTAATAAAACTATTTTAACTAGTTTTATACGAAACTGTCGAATATTTTCCATAAAATGTGTTAGTAAATAATCCCACAGTATTTTTTTTTAAAGCAAATTAAAACTAAGTGCTGGATTTTAAAACCCATCTACCTTGTGTAAATAAAGATACACATTTCTTTGTCAGGTGTTTGAGATACATTGCCTTGCACTAACAGTTGGGTTCCTTGTGGTGGTACATGTTCGTACAGATGTCGTATGTTCAAGCCATCAAAAATGCGCTTTGCATATAGGGGAGCTCCGCTATAAGATGAGAATGCTGGGAATGGCGAAGTTTTAGGTGTTGAACTGCTACCGCTTTTCTATATCAGTGTAAAGTGCTAAAAACAGTCAGTTTATGAAGAATGTGTCATGGAAAGTTGTTCACAAAAGAGAGAATCAAAGGTTGAGGAGTTGTAGAAAAGAGACTTTAATTAAATCAAATAATAAAAGCTGGGTCAGTCTGTAGATCCAAACTTTCATCATTGGGTTTTCCCTTTTCATACAGTTCACATATCAGTTATGCCTTTTATGCAATACCAGTTTCTCGCTGGCATGTGTAACTCACCAGGTTTGTTCTCCACCAATATTTTCAAACCCTCGCATGATGATGATGAAACGTTTCAGAATGACATGCAAAACCAACACAACACATGATGCAAAATAATAAATGATTCAGAATGACTTGCAAAAAATATTTAGCAATATAAACCTTTGAATGAAGTGAGTTTCTTTACTGCATTTACTTGTTTTACATATGATCACAGTTACAGTAATCAGTTTATTTTTTCCCAGCCGGCTGACAGGTAATGAGCTCATGCCATCGTGTTGTCCGTCGTCCACGTTTCATAAAAAACGCTGCTTCTCTCTCAGTTCTTCACCGATTTGTATTCTTTTTGGCAGGAAAGTGGGTCTGCCTGGGGTGCATATGGCTTCGACCCAGATTTGCATAATTGCAGTTAATAATGAAGCTATGGAGTAATTAAGTCCTAACGAGCAGTTTCCACACACATTGCTTCTTCTCCCTCAATTCTTCCCTGATTTTGATTCTTTCTGGCATGAAGGTGGGAGTACTTGGGGTCATATAACCTTCTACCCAGATTTGCTTAATTACAATTATTAATGAAGTTATTGACTAATTAATGAGCAGTTCAACAAAAATTGCTTCTTCTCGGTCAATTCCTCGCCGTTTTGGATTCTTTCTGGCAAATAGGTCGGTATTCCTAGGGTGGATATAGCTGTTGTATATAGTTTACAACGTTTTATTGCGCAAGGTGGCCCACTTAAGTCAAGTTTGTTTGTATCGTGCTTTTAACAATAAACATTGTCGCAAAGCAGCTTTACAGAATTTGAACGACTTAAAACGTGCTAATTTTATCCCTAATCTGTCCCCAATGAGCAAGCCTGTGGCGATGGTGGCAAGGAAAAACTCCCTCAGACAACATGAGGAAGAAACCTCGAGAGGAACCAGACTCAAAAGGGAACCCATCCTCATTTGGGCAAGAACAGACATGACTATAACATTAACAGTTTTAACATAAAGTCAGTTTTGTTGATATTATAACTCTTCATTGATGGAAGCTTGAGTGCAAAACTGTTCATGACAACTGCAGTCCTAAAGTTAGCAAGTCAACTGTAGTCCTCAGCCATAAAAGCATGACTAAGTGTCCAGAGCGTCTTCCAAGTGTGACTTTCAACTATCCATATGGGGCCGTCCTCCACAGCAGCGATGCGATGAGACTCCAACCAGACACAGGGCACCAGGATGGATCAGGCAGGTCCGAGGAGCAGAAGAGGTCAGCATCTTGATCCCACGACCGACATGTGACTCAGAGGGACAGATTGGGGGGGGGGGGGGGAGAGAAAACGCAGGTTGTTGGGTATGGCCAATGTCACCTGAATAAGTAGGAACAGTATACATATTGCACTGCGTACAAGCAGGGACTCCAGCAAAACTAACTATGACCGCATAACTAAAAGGGGAGAGCCAGAAGGTAACACGGGCATGAGGGAGCTCCGGGACATAAAGCAGCAGCCGCTACACCGTTGTGGGTGTAATTAATGATTTTGTGTATTTAGGATTGGATAAGTGATCAATCTTTTAATAATTACATTAAATCAGTCTCATTAAATTTGAAGGTTAATAATTAAAATGAATTTTTAATTAATGAATCGTTTTAATTTGAATCGTTTAATTTGACTCATTTGAATTGAATCATACCATCGAATCGGTCTCATTTGAATAGTTTGAAGTGAATCATTCAGTGAATCATTTAGTGAATCATACCATTAATCCTGGTTAAATTACCAAACAGCTAAATTATGGTATATCATTATTGATCACTTACCATATTACATAAAATTTGTCTACACCTTTTGAATTATTTGCGATTGGGCCACTTCAAAGTATCGAAACAGCAGATAGACACCACACACAATTTCAATAATAGTGGAGTTTATTATAACAAAGATAATAAAAATTTTAATAAAAAGAAAAGGAAAAATTGAACAATTTAATAGCAGCAGAATTGAAATCTTCTGTAAACTGTGTGTGTGTGTGCAGTTTTAGCTTGTGAGCTATGTGAGACACAGGAATTTTGTTATCTGCAATCTTGGTATGTGTGCGCGCATCGGGGGAGGCCCTATGGTCTAGCTAAAGTGTGTTTGTTATCTGCAATCTTGGTATGTGTGTGAATCCTCATGATTTAGTGAGCACGTGTTTTCTAAGTAATAAAGGAATTCCACACTCATAACATTATCAAACTCACTGAAATCTTAAGGTCAAAATGTGTGTTAAGGAGATTGAGGATATTAGTAAAAGAATAAGAGAGAGAGAGAAAGACATGCACAAACTTATGGATTAACCAATTTTAAATCATCAAACAAATGATGGAGAACCAAAATTCAGTGTATACACTTCATTTAACTTCATATAACTTCACATTAAGTGAATAACTAATTCCTAAGACTAATCTTTCGCCCAGTGCCTGTTCTTACTGCAAAACTTTCGTCTTCTGTAGAAAGCAGAGTCTCTTCCGTGGAAATGGCAGGCTGCTGGAGAAGTTTGCGCTTCGGTGAGAGAGAGAGGTTGCTCTGAAGTTTTCTTTGAAGATCTTCGTAGCTCGTGAGAAGAAAGTTCTGATCAGACAGGGTTAGGACGGTCCAGCCGCTCCCAACACCAATAAACTGCCTATTTGGTTGCAGTCTAGTACGTACTAAAAGAATAACTGAAAGAACCGGTTTATAACTCACTTGAGTTAAAGCACGCGTGTTTCCGGAGTCCACTGTGATCAAGAGTAGACCAGAAGAGGGAAACGCGCTGAAATGTGGTTTCGGACGGTCCGAGGGTGAGTGTCTCTTTTTAGGTCCGTTCCGCTCGGGATCAGACTTGGAGACAAAGGAAAACGCGGTCTTCCAAGTCTCTTATGTGAAGCCTGAGGAATGTGATGTACATGATCCCGCCTAGGCGTGACGTAGTCAACACGGAAGTGGGCTGGGAGTTGTAGTTCTTAGACACAAGATGGCGCATGGTACCTACACCGTCAACAAACTCGAGTGAGCAAGCGAGTGGGGGACTGACAGCATCCGTACATCCCAGTTTACCAAAACACTCTGTCTGAGGACCCTCCAGATCTACACCTTTACCTCATAAACACCATTAACAAAAGGCTTGACTAAACAGATATGTTTTCAGCCTAGACTTGGGCTACATCCACACAACGGCAACGAGATGTTATTTTAAAAAATATCGCGTCCACATGGGCAACGATCAGTGAAATATCAGGTCCATATGGCAACGCAACGCTTGCTGAAAACGATGCAATACACATGCCACACCTCTAGGGGCGCTGTAAGACGGTCCCTTCGGAGACACCAGAACAATAGAAGAAGTAAGGACGCATGCGCATAAACTATTATGCGCGAGACTTCATATTAGCCACGAAGTCAGAAAAATCTGTTCGTAAAATTACATTATAATGACCAAATGCAATGAAAAGTATTTTTCCAGTCTCACCTGTGAAAGGTAATCCCATGTGATCTCGTTTGGACGGTAAACCTGTCGGTACAGTTAAACGCAGCACATGAATGAGGCATCTTTATTCTCCGCTTTGACCCATCCAATATGGCGGCGAGGATGACATATGATTCTACGCGGAAGGTGGCGTCTTTAATGGTCCGGAATAAATTGAATGCTACACGTTGATGGATTAATTTGTTCTTCTATGCCATTTTTGAGGAATGTATTGTAGGACTTAAACCAACATCTGAAGAGGTGAGATCGCTCCTTTTTTTTTTTTCCCTATTTTTGCTGGCGGGATTGACTCTGCCCTAAGGACTATTTTTCTCTCTCTCTCTCTCTCTCTCTCTCTCTCTCTCTCTCTCTCTCACTTTGCACCATTACACAATAAATATTCACAGTGAAAATATTTTGTAAGCGCGTTTCATGAACCAAGTTATAGGATTTGTTGACAACTCGCATCGAGTTCGTTACACTTCTACCCGGCGTGAAGCACTCACAGTCATGTGGTTGTGACGTCATCGTAAACAAATCTGTTCTACTCATCCAGACAACTTCGCAACGGCAACGTTGCCAGATTTTTCCACTCTGGAACCCGTTCTCAAAAGATTTCGTTTTGGGCACCCAAAATGCCGGTGCTGTGTGGATGCCAAGCCGAAACGATAAACAATTGTATCGGATTCACCTGAATCCGTTGCCGTGTGGACAGGGCCTTAAACGCTGAGACTGTGTCTGATTCCTGAACATTACTTGGAAGGCTGTTCCATAACTGTGGGGCTTTGTAAGAAGAGGCTCTGCCCCCTGATGTAGCCTTCACTATACGAGGTACCAGCAGATAGCCTGCACCTTTTGATCCAAGTAGGCATGGCGGGTCATAGAGGACCAGAAGTTCACTCAGGTACTGTGGTGCGAGACCATTCAGTGCTTTAAAGGTCAATAGTAGTATTTTTATAATCAATACAAAATTTGATTGGGAGCCAATGCAGTGTGGATAAGACAGGGGTGATGTGCTCATATTTTCTAGTTCGAGTAAAGACTCTTGCTGCTGCATTTTGAACTAACTGGAGCTTGTTTATGCACTTATTGGAACATCCAGACAGTAAGGCATTACAATAATCCAACCTGGAGGTAACAAAAGCCAGGGCTCGACATTAACGCTTGTCCGGGACAAGTGATACTTTATGTCGGACAAGTTCATCGTCTCAGTTACTTGTCTGATCTGACCAGTGCCAAAATACGCCGATATTCGGGTTACACATCAAATTTATCAGTTTATTCACATGGTTTCCGAAGCATCTCACTCGACATATCGTTTTGATGAATCGCCGGATGTTTCTATTCAGAAAGAGCGATGTGCGCATGCGCAATATTCCACTTGCGAAACCGGCCAATACCGCTTCGTGTGTTTGAGCTGAAAAGTAAACGGTCGTTTATGATTGGTTTTAATTGTGTCATACACGTGAATTTGTTGACATTTCTGTTGGCGGGATCATTATTCAACTGTGTATTTACGTTGAGTATGTGGTAATTTCCGAATTGTTGTTGATGGTGTTAATTATATAGCCGAGCGTGTGTGGCGGGGTGTGCTGGGCTTGGAATGTGCGCTTACAGGCGTGTGGATTGACAGGCAGTGCGTTTACATGCACATAGAGAAAATCGAATTTCTGCCGTAGCTCGTCTGAAATCGAAGCTCTAAATGCCGTGTAAACACCTTAGCTAGGCTGAAATTGAATCGAACTTGATTTCTCGCAATCGAGCTACACGACCTAGATTATGCGATTTTTGCCGAGCTACTTGGTGCATGTATACCCTATCGAGCCACGCGGTCCAGCTACTTACTTCAGCACTGCCCCTTCCGGAAGTGACGAGTGACGAAACACAACAGCCTCGGTCGAAAAACAAAACAAAACACAGCCTCGGTCGGCATGACACTTCACCTTAGCCACCCACTTTATTAGGAACACTTCTGTTCATACATACAAACTACAAACACTCTCCTTAGAGTTTAGAGTTTATTTTATTTTTAAAAGGGACAGTGTACAAATTAAACATTATCCTTGTGGTAAGGACAGATGTCTGTCCCAGGTTATAGCAGTACATGCTAATTTCCGCCTGTAGTCACTTTGTTTATACTCATGAATAGCTCTTCTTCATGACGACAACCGGAAGTGTACCAACACGATGGGGCGTGTAGCGCCACCTGTGGCTCGGGTGCACAATGCACCTCATAACAATAGCTCGATTTAAACACTGTGCATGTAGGATTGGATTTCTCTGGCACCCTGCTGGGACCCTTTGCTCGATTACTGACAGTAGCTCGATTTGGATGTGCATGTAAACGTAGTGAGGGAGTGAGGTAGGGGTGGGGAAAGTTATCTATGAAATACCAAGCTGTCAAATGGCTGCTAATTAGGTTACTGGCTGTATTAATTAACTAATTAGTAATGGGAGTTTAGGGATTTGAAACATAGGGCTCTATAATTTAGATATAATTATGGATTATTTGAAATTCTTAATCTTTTTTTGACCATTAAATACCATACAGGAGCCACACTGAATAATTAGACAACAACAATTAATCAGTGGAGGATATATATTCAAAGTTAATAATTTAAAAATGAAAATATATATAATTTTAATTTTCTGGTTTTCAATTTCTCATAAATTAATGATTGATGGAGTCCAATTTTTTTCTGCAGTGAATAGATTTTTGTGTTAAAGTAATTCTGTTGAAATGATTTCTTTATTGTGAGTCAATAGAGGTGTGGAGGTTTTCATAAGGTATATTATCTTGTCATTTGATAACTAGATTTCAGTGTATAATAATCAGTGATTTACAGTATTGGTCAATTTTATCAATTGTTTTTATTTGTAGCATTACTTGTTTCTCTTATCCAAACGAGTGATCTCATCAAGTCATAAATTTTATGATAATGTTACTTTTTGTGATTGTTACTGGTCTGTGTGTGTATATATAATGGTTAGTGTTTCTGGATCTCATAGTATAGTTATTTTGTTCTTAAAATTTTATGTTCATAATTTCTACTCTATTGGAATATATTGCTTCTGAACTTCAGCATAATAATTGGTGAATTATGATATCAATCAGTCTTTTTACTATATTTTTGAACTTTTGCCTCAGTATATCAAGTATTGATTACTTTTGATTCATAGATATTATGCATATGTTGTGAATTGTTGGGTTACAAATAGTGTTTTGTTTTTGTTTTTTTCCTCAAATATTTCTTCGGACAAGTAAATTTCCTTTCAACTTGCCCAACAGGATAAGTGGTTTCAAAAGTTAATGTAGAGCCCTGAAAAGCATGAACTAGTTTTTCCGCATCATGTAGTGACATTTACATTTCTTATCTTAGCAATATTTCTGAGATGAAAGAAAGCTATCCGGGTGATGTTATCAATGTGAGTTTTGAATGAAAGACTGGGGTCAATAATCACTCCGAGGTCTTTTACTGCTGCATGTGAAGAAACAGAAAGGCCATCCAGAGTTACTGTGTAATCAGAAAACTTACTTCTAGCTGCATGTGGTCCTAGCACAAGTACGTCAGTCTTGTCAGAGTTAAGTAGAAGGAAGTTAATAAGCATCCAGTGTCTGTCCTTTACACATTCCTCAATTCTATTAAGCTGGTGTCTCTCATCAGGTTTTGCAGAAACATACAACTGTGTGTCATCAGCATAACAGTGGAAACTAATACAATGTTTACGAATAATATCACCCAGAAGTAACATATATAAGAAAAACGCAGTGGACCCAAGACAGAACCTTGTGGAACACCAAACTTTACCTCAGTACGTCTAGAAATATCACCATTTACATCAACATACTGATAGCGATCAGTTAAATAAGACCTGAGCCAGGAGAGGGCCATTCCCTTAACTCCCACAACATTTTCTAGTCTATCCAGAAGAATGGAATGATCAATGGTATCAAAAGCTGCACTAAGGTCAAGCAACACAAGCAGCGAGACACAGCCCTGATCAGACGCCAACAGTAGGTCGTTTACTACTTTAACCAGAGCCGTCTCTGTGCTGTGATGAGTTCTAAATCCTGACTGATACATTTCATGGATGTTATTCCTATGTAAAGATGAGCATAACTGCTGTGCCACAGCTTTTTCAAGGATCTTGGAGATAAAGGGGAGGTTTGATATTGGCCAATAATTGGACAGCTGACAGGGATCAAAGTCAGGTTTTTTAATCGGGTTTGATAACTGCTAGTTTAAAGGATTTGGGTACATAGCCAATCCTAAGAGAAGAATTTATTATTTTTAGAAGCGGTTCGATTACTTCAGGTATTATCTGTTTGAATAGACGTGTAGGTAAGGGATCTAGTACACAAGTTGAGGCTTTTGATGCCGAGATTAATTAAAGTAATTCATTTTCTCTAAGGGGAGTAAAACATTTTAATTGCTGATCTGCTACAGTTATGTTGTTAACTACAGGGTCACTTACATTGTCTGACCTTAAATTAGTAGTTTGAATTTTTTGTTGGATATTCTCAATTTTGTCATTAAAAAAAATTAATGAAGTCGTTGCTACTACATACTGCAGGTGTGCATGTGTCTATAGTGGACTTATTCCTGGTTAATTTTGCTCCAGTATTAAATAGGAATCTAGGATTATTTTTGTTATCTTCTATTAGGGAGGAGAGATATATTGATCTCGCAGCACTAAGAGCTTTTCTATACTTCAGGAAGCTCTCCTTCCACGCTAATTTGAACGCTGCCAATTTTGTTTGACGCCGTTTACGTTCCAATTTTCGAGTGGTCTGTTTTAAAGTGCGAGTGTCATCATTATACCAGGCTGCTAATTTTTTGTCTCTGACCATTTTCCTTTTAAGAGGAGCTACATTATCTAAAGTATGGTGGAACGTTGACTCCTAAGCATTCAGTTTGCCAGTTCACTGTAGATCGTTCCTTCTGGACTACACAGGGCTGGGGTGAGCTATGCGGTCACTGTCAGTCTCGTTATTTTTAATAAAATCAACTTCATTGCTCTGTTTTAATGCGAGTGTGGTTATACATGAAAAAAACAGTATAAATGTAGATCAGGTAGGTCATTTTAATAAAATACCTCGCAGTTGAGTCTTAACTTGCTACTACAAAAATAAAGTGTTTTATTAAATCAATTAAGTTATATTTTAAAAAATTAACAAATTGCATTCTTAAACTTGGTTTCTTATCCTCCTTTTTTATCCCCCGCTGGCCGAAAGGCTCGAAGAGGGATTATGTCATGGCAATGTCTGTCCGTCCGTCCCGGGAAGGGTACTGACCTTCTGAAATCAACTCCTCTCACAATTTTTGGAGGAATTTCACAAAACTTGACAGGATTCTTTGTCTGTAATATTCATATTGTAATTTTGTTCAATTCAGTCGCATTTTACCAGAGTTATGGCCTTTGAATACCAAACTTGTACTTTGACGGTTTCATGAGGGTGTATTAAGCACTTGGATCTAGTTGCCAGCGTGGGATGTTGTGCTCCCGGAGCGCTCTTGTTCTGCTTCACATGCTGTCTATGTTCTGCAGCCCCCCTCACAGACAAAACCCATGAATGTGTCAGATAAAAACAACATGAGAGAGATGCATTTTCAATCCCACTCAGTCATCCATAATAGTAAAGTTGTGTATTCCCACCTGACTATTTAACAGGATGCTACAGAGCATAAACCTCCATGAGACAATAAAACATGCAAGACCGGTTATGATTTAGTATTCATTCCAATTTCCAGTCATATCTGATCTTTTCCTTCCTTGTTGTTTTGAATTTGTCACCAGTCACTTTACAGTGAGCCAGTGTGAATGCGTGTCACTAGTTCCGTTGCAATATCACCACATAATCTTTTACATCACCGTCATGATGTCTCAACACATTAATCCAGTGGGTCCGGTTCCCACTGGAGCTGCGGCAAAAGATTATCGTTAATGTTACTAGGTTGCCAGGGGATAAATTAATGTTTCAGCTTTCCCATTTTGGTCCCATTCCCACGCAACACTACTGCAGTATAACGGTGCTAAATAAGTGGTGTTCAGTGTGAACGGGGTGTACAAGAATTGCAGGTGAAATGACAATCTCTCTAAAACAACCGTAAACAATTATTTTCTTAACTGAGAATGAGTTGATCTTCGCTCCCATCCACTTAATTTCAATCTATCAAGCAGCATGTAGGTACCATGTGCCATCTTGTGTCTAAGACCTACGTCACGCCTGGGCGGGATCACGTACATCACATTCCTCAGGTTCACATAAGAGACTTGGAAACTCCATTTTCTTCGTCTCTGGTGTCTGAACTCAGCGGAGAACAGACCATAGAGGGACGCTCACCATCGGACCGTCCGAAACCACGACTCTTTCTTGCAAGAGACATGTTTTAGAACGTTCTCCTCCTTCTGTCCACCCTTGATCACAGTGGACTCCGGAAACACGCGAGCTTTAACTTGAGTTATAAACCGTTTTTTTCAGTTATTCTTTCAGTACGTACTAGACTGCAACCAAATAGGCAGTTTTATTGGTGTTGGGAGCGGCTGGACTGTCCAAACCCTGTCTGATCAGAACTTTCTTCTCACGAGCTACGAAGAGCTTCAAAGAAAACTTCAGAGCAATCTCTCTCTCTCTCCTCCACCGAAGCGCTTCCACACAACCTCTCCAGCCTGCCATTTCTACACAGACTCTGCCTTCCTACAGAAGACGATACTTTTTGCAGTAAGAACCGGCATTGGGCAAAAGTTTAAAGGCGTCGTGCGGTAATTTCAGCAATCAGGCTATATCATGTGTCAAAATGTCGGGTTTGGTGGGTTATTCAAGCCCCTCGGTTTCCCGCGATCTCAGTGTCACAATGCGCCCGCTACAAGCATTTAAAGTTGGCGCGCACAGCCAAATTTAGGCAGCCAGCCGTTAACTAGGTCAACTTATGTGTGACGTCATACCAGTAACCTCCCTTGGGTGATGCTGGCCTGTCCCCATGTTTTCTCTATAGCGTGCGTTTACCAGAGTTGTTTACATTGCGGATTTTGTGGATTTATTCAGTTTGTGGATAGTTTTGAACACTCAAAACACTATGAAATGATGTATTAATATTCTGTGATACAAAATGCCTAATCGGTGTATTGTGTTTGGCTGTAACAGCGAACACTGAACACTATTTGTGACTGTTATCAATGGATCTGATTTCAAGGTCATGGCTAGGTATTGATAGCAAAAAATTATTATTTTTTAAAACACATTGTGGCAGCGGGGGCGTGGTCAAGCGCTGGTCTGTGACAGGAGGGCGAAGCCAGGGAAGGTGAGTGGCAGAATCATTACACCTGATGGTAATTAACCTGTGTTTTGTGTGTTTTTCCAGTAACCGCGCCCTATTTAAGGAGGCAGAGGGAGAGCAGAGAAGAGCTCATCCCGGGACAAGAACACAGTGTGTGTGTGTGTGTGTTTCGCTATCAGATTAAAACTGGCGGTTATACTGAAAAGTCTGGCAATAAAAAGCCTATTTGCATCTGAAGCGTTGTCCTGCCGTCCTCTGTGCTCCACCCACACTTCAGAGAGCTCTACAGTGGTGCCAAAACCCGGGACAAGGTGGAGCACCAACCTCGCAGCCCCATGGAATCCTCCCCGTTCGCGGACCTGCACGCCCTCGCCACGGCTCAGCAAAGCCAACACCAGGCGCTCGTCACGCTCCGAAAGGAGCAAGAGCGGCGCTTCGAAGCCCTGGTGCTGGCCCAGCAGGAAGATCGCGAGGCGTTCCGGCATCTCCTCGCGTCGGCGGGGTCCACCAGCGCCCCGGCCGTGGGCCCGTCTCCCCTCACCGTGACCAAGATGGGCCCGCAGGACGACCCCGAGGCGTTTCCTCACATTGTTCGAGCAGGTCGCCGAAGCCTCGGGGTGGCCTATGGAGCGGCGCGCCTCCTCCCCCTCCTGACGGGAGAGGCGCAGCTGGCCTGCGCGGACCTTCGCCGGGCCGTCCTCCAGCGTGTGGGGCGCAGCGCTTCCGCGCGCTGGAGGACGGCCCGGTGAAGGTCCGCGTAGGCCAGCCGGCGGGGAGTTATAGCGCGGCCAGCTGCACCTCTCCCGTCAGGAGGGGGAGGAGGCGCGCCGCGCGCTGCTCCATCGGCCACCCCGAGGCTTCGGCGACCTGCTCGAACAATGTGAGAAACGCCTCGGGGTCGTCCTGCGGGCCCATCTTGGTCACGGTGAGGGGAGACGGGCCCGCGGCCGGGGCGCTGGTGGACCCCGCTGACGCGAGGAGATGCCGGAACGCCTCGCGATCTTCCTGCTGGGCCAGCACCAGGGCTTCGAAGTGCCGCTCTTGCTCCTTTCGGAGCGTGACGAGTGCCTGGTGCTGGCTTTGCTGAGCCGTGGCGAGGGCGTGGACCAGGTCCGCGAACGGGGAGGATTCCATGGGGCTGCGAGGTTGGTGCTCCACCTTGTCCCGGGTTTTGGCACCACTGTACTGTAGAGCTCTCTGAAGTGTGGGTGGAGCACAGAGGACGGCAGGACAACGCTTCAGATGCAAATAGGCTTTTTATTGCCAGACTTTTCAGTATAACCGCCAGTTTTAATCTGATAGCGAAACACACACTGTGTTCTTGTCCCGGGATGAGCTCTTCTCTGCTCTCCCTCTGCCTCCTTAAATAGGGCGCGGTTACTGGGAAAACACACAAAACACAGGTTAATTACCGTCAGGTGTAATGATTCTGCCACTCACCTTCCCTGGCTCCGCCCTCCTGTCACAGACCGGCGCTTGACCACGCCCCCGCTGCCACACACATGTTTTAAGTGTTTCTATGTATCAATCATTAATTGTACAAAATGATTTTCATACATTTATGTATTTGTCATATCTTTCTTTGTCACATGAAGTGTTGTCTTGATAACACGTGGCACATAATTTTAGCAAATGGATGACAGAAGATTAATTGAAAGATTTATGCCACAGAGCTGCCTTATAATTATCACTTATTACTGACGATTGTACGTTTACTAAACAATACAATACAAAGCTCAATACTCCCAGCCTATAACATACTGAATATCAAGTTAAAATCAACCGCAATAAAAGGAAAATGATGAAAACTGGAATATCAAGGGGTCTACTGTATCAGAAGGCCCACTGCGTTTTGCGAGATCGCAAGCTGTCAAGTTGCTAGAATTCAATCTTTCTAGCTATACTTTCACCCCCTACAGCTATAAGTATTACACATAATCATAGATTAATCACACAGCATTCTAATTCAAGTGAAAATGGTCTTTAAAAATACACATAAGTAGTGATTTAGTCAGAGAAACCAACCAAAACAAGTCTTCAAGTCGCCGGTCTTCATTCTCGTCTTCGTTTCTGTCGTCGTCAGAACTGTCCTCGTTTTCTTCTGAAGATGAGCGCTCAGGTTCAAATCTGTAAGGCTGGATACCACCAGGACATTCAGCTGTCAAAATCTCTACTTGTGGGCCATTTTCTTCTTCTGTATCGGTAAAATCAAAGCTAATTTCCTCAGCATCGCTCCTATTTCCTGGTGTGTCCGTCATTGCAACTGCACTGAGTGGTTACTGGTATGACGTCACGCAGCTGTTCCACTGACCGAGAGGGGGCGCTGCGAACGCGGAAAATTTCAAGTGATAGGCATGATCAAATAAGGACCGATTACAACCGCGGGAAGCTTTTGAAAAATCGACGGTCAATTTATTTCGAATCTCGAAAGCATTCTGGTGCAGAATAATGCGACTTTTATCGCCACTGCGTGACGCCTTTAAGTCTTAGGAATTAGTTATTCACTTAATGTGAAGTTATCTGAAGTTAAATGAAGTGTATACACTGAATTTTGGTTCTCTATCATTTGTTTGTTGATTTAAAATTGGTTAATCCATAAGTTTGTGCATGTGTCTCTCTCTCTCTCTCTCTCTCTCTCTCTCTCTCTCTCTCTCTCTCTCTCTCTCTCTCATTCTTTTACTAATATCCTCAATCTCCTTAACACACATTTTGACCTTATTAAGATTTCAGGGGGTTTGATAATGTTATGAGTGTGGAATTCTTTTGTTACTTAGAAAACACGTGCCCAGCAGGCCTGAGCAGGCCTGATATATATCAACCCATCAGATAAACATTCCACACACCCTGGCTCGTCCTTGCACAGACCACATTCCTTGGGCCTTAACTCCTCCCCCACAAACACATGGAGTTAGCCACAAGAGCCAACCTTCTCAAGAGAGACCCAAGGTGTCTCTCTCTCTCTCTCTCTCTCTCTCTCTCTCTCTCTCTCCCTCTCTTTCACCCACACACACACATTCATATACACACACCTCACTGTATGTATTCCAACTGATTATCCATTTTTGATCTTTGTATAATAATAAATTCATTTATTATCAAAGCTGTGTGTATTCATCTGCTGTTTCGATATTTTGAAGTTGCCCAATCGCAAAGAATTCAAGGAAAGGTGTAGACAATTTATGTAATATGGTAAGTGATCAATAATAATTTGGAAGATACCATTTTAGCTGTCTGGTAATTTATTGTTAAGTACCAGGATTAATGGTATGATTCACTAAATGATTCAGTCAGTGCGTTTACATGCACATAAAAAGAATCGAATTTCTGCCGTTGCTCGACTGAAATTGAAGTTCAAAATGCCATGTATACACCTTAATTCGGCTGAAATTGAACCAAACTTGATTTCTCGGAATCGAGCTACACAACCTAGATTATGCGATTTCTGCCGAGCTACTTAGTGCATGTATACCCTATCGAGCTACGTAGTCCAGCTACTTACTTCAGCACTGCCCCTTCCGGGAGTGACGAGACCACAAGTGGGAAACACAACAGCCTCGGTCGGCATGACAACGAATCATGACAACGGCATGAATCTTTTCTTTTTGTGGCATTGTTTGCACTGTTAAAATTTAGCTCACTTACTGTATCACCAAATACATCTGTACAGCTGTTGCATAGCTGTGAATTGTGTACATAAACAAGTCATTGTGTGTGTGTGTGTGTGTGTGTGTGTATATATATATGTATATATACATGTATATATATATATGTGTGTGTATATATATATATATATATATATATATATATATATATATATATATATATATATATAATTATAATTTTAGGGCTGGGAATATTAACGCGTTAATCGCGATTAGATTAATGTAAATTGTGATCGCGAATATTTTTTTTAATCGCGATCAGAGTTTACCAGCATTTTCTGCACTTCTACCATCCACATGCAGCTCCTCTGGTTGTATTAATTAAACTCATTTTCAGTTAAATGCGCTATTTCGAGTTTGCTAGTCTTTTGTTCCTTCTACGCATCCGTAGGCAGCTCGAGCGGAAGCGTGTGGTTTCCATCGAGGCGTTGGCATTGGCATGGAAGGACACGCTGTTGTCTTCAGTTTAGTCCTCTTTTGTGATGGATAAGCAACGGTTTTCTGGACCTCTGAATGGTTTGTTTGAATTTAAGTTATGAAGTGCTTTGTATGGTTATTTATTTTTTTATGGTGACATTACATTGTTCATAGTCAAATCTGAAGTAGAGACAAGTGGGTCTACGTGGCGCTTTTTCTGATTTTTTTTCTTGTGTTCATTTATTTACAATTTCTCCAAAGTAGCCAGTCATTCATTCTTAATACTTGTTTTCCTTTCTCTACACTCTTTTTGAAATAAAAAAGGCCAAAAGATAAATTCTGCTTTTGTCTCTGTCTTCATTTTATTCCAATTTAAGACACAATGGTCAGAAATACTTTGCATTGTGGGTTTAACTTTAGATTCGAACGGTCTTACTGCAAAATATCAATTTTACACATGCAAAGTAAATCAAGATTAATCGCGATTAACTATGAAATTTCTGAGATTAGTTGCGATCAAGAAAATTAATCTTTTGACAGCCCTAATATATATATATATATATATATATATATATATATATATATATATATATAAAAATGTGCAACATCTGAAGAATGTCAATAAAAGCAAAACAATTGAACTTTGTGTGTTTATTAAGACACGTTAAATTGTAAGCAAAAAAAATATTTTTTGTAAGCAAAAAATGGACTTTAGAAAAATATACAATTGTGCAAAATAAGTTGTCTTACAAAACAGTGGTCTGCGCAGGACAGTTTGTAGCCTTACAGTCTGTTAGAGCAAGCCTCACAGCTTGAGCACGGAACTTGTGAACACGGAACTGCCAGTGTTGCCAGATTGGGCAGTTTTAAGTGCATTTTGGCGGATTTGAACATGTTTTTGGCTGGAAAACGTCAGTAGTATCTGGCAACACTGCTGATAACTTTGTTTATACTTTTGAATAGCTCTTCTTCATGACGACAACCGGAAGTGTACCAACACGATGGGGCGTGTAGCGCCACCTGTGGCTCGGGTGCACAATGCACCTCACGCAATAGCTCGATTTCATCGTGTGCATGTAGGATTGGATTTCTCTGGCACCCCTGCTGGGACCCTTAGCTCGATTACCGACAGCAGCTCGATTTGGATGTGCATGTAAACGTAGTCACTGATTCACTAAATGATTCACTGATTCGATTCACTGAATGATTCACTTCAAACGATTCAAATGAGACTGATTCTATGGTATGATTCAATTCAAATGAGTCAAATTAAACGATTCAATAGGATTGATTAATTTTAATTATTAACCTTCAAATTTAATGAGACTGATTTCATGTAATTATTAAAGATTGATCACTTATCCAATCCTAAATACACAATCATTAATTACACCTACAAGCATTAAGCGATTTCAGCTTTGTAGGTTCAAGTTGCTTTCCTTAAAGGAACTAATTGGGATTCTCCTGTGCAGCTTCTTACACCAGTTGTTCTCAGTAAGTATCCTAGAGAGCCCAGTATTGGTTAGTGATGATTCGCTTTTTCAGGAATTGAAGAATAAGAAACCTTTTTATTTGTCTCATGCACACTTCAAGCACAGTGAAATTCATCCTCTGCATTTAACCCATCTGAAGCAGCGAACACACGCGCGCACAGACACCCAGAGCAGTGGGCAGCCACACCAGACCGCCCGGGGAGCAGTCAGGGGTTAGGTACCTTGCTCAAGGGCACTTCAGCCCAAGGCCGCCCCACGTTAACCTAACTGCATGTCTTTGGACTGTGGGGGAAACCCACGCAGACACGGGGAGAACATGCAAACTCCACACAGAAAGGCCCTCGCTGGCTGCTGGGTTCGAACCCGGAACCTTCTTGCTGTGAGGCGACAGCGCTAACCACTACACTACCGTGGATCTTCTCTGTTTGCATGTTCTCCCCGTGTCTGCGTGGGTTTCCTCCGGGTGCTCCAGTTTCCCCTACAGTCCAAAGTCATGCGGTTAAGTTAAAATGGGGTGGCCATGGGCTGAAGTGCCCTTGAGCAAGGTATCTAACCCTCAGTTGCTCCCTGGGTGCTGTCACATAGCTGTCCACTGCTCTGGGTATGTGTTTGTGCGCGTGTGTGTTCACTGCTTCAGATGGGTTAAACGCAGAGGGCGAATTTCACTATGCTTGTGTATGTGTGGTGAATAATCAAGTTGTGTGGATATTATCTGTCAGTATAAACAGGGCCGGCTCTAGGTCTTTGGCTGCCCTAGGCGAGAATGAGTTTTGGCGCCCCCCCCCCCCCCCCCCCCCCCCCCCCCAGGAAAAAAAAACCCTCTTAACATCTAAATAACACTTTAATCACTCTATTCTATTACTATTAAACAGTGTACGGTGCATGGACAATAAACAAGAAGTCATTTTTATCTTTTTCATTATTGTTATCATTATTAACATAAAGTGTCACAAAGTAAAATGACCACACAAATTCAATACATATCTCCATATAATGGGCAAAAACTCTTCCGCACCCTGTTCAAAGTGTAGTGCATGGACAATAAACAAGAAATTATTTTTAGTTTCTTTTTTGCTATTAAAAGTTAAGTCATCTCTGAAGAATTAACAAATTAAATGAATAAAAAATTCTACATTTCTAAATTGTGCAAACTTAAGCACCCTGTTAGGACATCAATGGGCTGTATTTTCAAACAAAAGTGCTATTATGGGTACTTTGTTATTGAAGTCTATTGCTGTTTGCATCTAGTTAGCTAGGCAGACATTGATTCAGGCGTCTAAAATATTAATTTGCCACTATAATGGTTGATATGAGAGATTAGATCAGACTTACAACTTCGCTCTATTTGTTTCTTCCTGTAGCCTTCGTTTGCGCCCTTGCGCACCCGAGAGTTTGGATTTCTTCATTTAAGCACTTGTAGTCTGGGCTACTTATTTGCAGTGGATAGCCATTCTCATTCCCCGATGAACACCGCTCCCCCGCCCCCCCTTATAACCTATCATTGTGCATTTTTAGTAGGCATAAGGAAATCACCGACCACTACTGCGTAGGCTACACTTGTTTTTCAACCTTTTTGAGCCAGGGCGCACTTTTTTCAATGAAAAAATCTCAAGGCACATCACCAATAGAAAATGTTGACTGAAACTAAAACGCTGTTGCCAATATTTACAATATACAGTCATTCTATAATTTTCCACGGTACACTTGGTGATCTCTCACGGCACACTAGTGTTCCGCGGTACTAGAGTTCGGCAACACAGTGGTTGAAAACACTGTACACCACTGATGCACTTGGTAACATCTCCATTCAATAACTCCATCTAGGGCTGGGCGATATGGAGAGAAAAAAAATATCTCGATATATTTTTGCTACATCTCGATATACGATATATATCTTGATATCTATGCAGGAAAAACAACCCCCAAAAAACAGACACACCAAATTCAGCAAGGTGTTTTTTTTTTTTTATTGAAGTGCAAACAGGTAGGCAGCCAAGTGCCTAGAGGTAGACAGGTACTAGTAACAAAGTGCTTGTGCACCATTTTTAACATGAATTATCAAACCAAGGAAGTAGTGTATTGCCTTATTTTAATTACAAACATAAAACCTGAGGGTAGGCAGTTCTTATAAAGTGTGTCTTAAACATTTAAGATAACAAAAAAAAAACCTCATTTCATAAATAATAATTTGACTTATAGAAATGATACATATTCCCTTCCTTTTCCTTAAAAACAAAACTCAAACTCATCTCACTGCATTAACTCTCAGCCTGGCACACTCCTCGTACAAAAGTTTGTGGCGTACCTGTAAATGGTTGAACAGGTTCGTGGTGCTCGACGCTTTGGTTGCCACCAATTTCTTGCATTTCCGGCAGTAGACCTCTTTCTGTTGTTCGTCCGACGGTTTAAAACCAAAATATCTCCATATAATGGAGCCATTTGTCCTTTTTTTGGTGCGAGTTCTGCCGCCTCCGGGCTTTCTGTGGGTGCCGCCATGTTGAATGAGTTAACACGCCGCCTACACGCGAGGGGAGGGAGTACAAACACACGAAGGAGGCGGGGCGGGCAGCACCATAGCACAGTGAAGGAAATTAAGCACAGTGGCGAAATCATATTAATTTAGAGCATTATCTCGATATATACGATATGCCAAAATCTTTTTCGTGTTCATAAAACATAACGATATATCGCAAATCTCGATATATCGCCCACCCCTAACTCCATCCCTCCTTTTTGGTGGGGTTTTGGTCGCCCTTGGCGCCCCTGGGCACACTTTGCACTTAGGCTATTACATGGCCAAAACAGAGAATAGCCGCGGATGCGCACTTGCGCGCCCGAAGACACACTATAGACAGGGCGAACCACTGTTGAGCGCTTATTGTTTCATGATTAACAACCACCACCACACCCCACCCCGCTTTTTTTGACAAATCGCACCCTGACTACATGCTTTGCTGTACAATTAAATTAGGCTAAGACATTATAATGCTGACTCGTTTTCAGAATAGTGGAAGTCATAATTTTTCTCCCCCCGTTTCTGCCCCCCTGGATGGACGCAGCGCCCTTAGCATTTGCCTATATTGCCTATGCCACGGGCCGGCTCTGAGTATAAAGGAGTTTATTTTTTGTGTTTTGTCATAACTGGACAAGTTGATAATCAAACTTTGCCCCAGGGCATTTCCAGCATTATGGGTATGACATTTGGACTCATTGATTTTTTTAAAAAAATGCCTCAGAACATGAACATGGTATTATTTAATTACATTTTTTTAATGTAACCTCTACAGCTGAGTACAGACACATCCTTAACATTCATATACTCATTTCCATCGTAAAAATGTCAGCATTTTATCAGCGTTATGGATACGACATCAACCAGGCAAACTTTTATGGGAGGTTACAGGTTTTCTACAAACTCTGTGAATTTTTAAATTTAAATGAACACAATGTTTTTGAAAAATATTTATACTTTTTGGAAGAAATTATTTGGGGAAAACTTGCGTTATGGATGTGACATGTCTGAACCAGGCCTCCAGAAACTATAGTAGCACAACCCTGAGTAGTGAATTTTAACCTGAAACAATTGAAATGGTAAAAAAAAAGAAAACCCAGTAAGCTAGTTATTGCATTACTCTGTGCCTACAGAATTCCATCAGGTGTGTTGGAGCGGAGTAGCGCTGTCGTCTGACAATTATTTGGCCTGGGTTTGATTCCCAAAGCCTTTTGTTTTGAGCTTGCGCTGCTTTGGATAAATGTGTCTGCTAAATACCAGTTACCTTTACCCTTTTCTCCACAGAAGAACCAGGAGGATACAATTAAATTTTTTAAATTTTTATATATATATATATATATATATATATATATATATATATATATATATATATATATATATAATTAATTATCCATACAGGACACTTTTTCCATGGAATAAAAGCATGTATTCTATTCCCTTCTAGCGGGTTTATTGATGGCGTGGACTGTTATAATACCGCTTATCCTCCATGCATTATGCCACTCTCCCCAATCGAGAATTAGTGTGCAATATTGTTATAATATTGCACATTGTCAAGACAACACGTCGGCTCTCATGCGAAGATCCAATGACAGAACTTTTCTGCTGCGCATGCGCACAATCATTTCTTTGTCCGTCGGGAAAGAGAGAAGACGAGGCTAATCCAGTGCTAGGTTTAAGCACTAAATAAATAAACTGAAACCTAAAGACCCGCTGAACACTCGAAAGGCTACCGAAACAACATTATATATTCTTCACGCATATTTACAAGAGAAAAACATACCAGTGGACATCGAAAAACTGGAAAAGAGACACGTTGGAGATGTAAAACTTCCACGCTAGCGACTGACTGTGAGAGTTTGTAAGCAAACATGGCCGTGAGGTTTGCTTTGTTAAAAGTGGAAGATTTTGAGAGAATTTTGGCTGCCAGGCCACTCTGTTGTATGTAGATGTTGATTTTAAAAGGAACTAAGTAAATTACGCAGGGAAAATAATATTCAGCTTGACTGTGCTAGTATTGGCCTTTGCTAGCAGTACACCAGCTAGAAGGTAACTGGACTGCCGCGCTAACCGCACCAAGTCGTAGGTAAGCTAGCGGCCTTCGAGAATGTTATGAAGTGTGTGTGTGTGTGTGTGTGTGTGTATACATAATGATGATAAAAATAATCCTAGATTCCTATTTAATACTGTAGCAAAGTTAACCAGGAATAAGTCCACTATAGACACATGCACACCTGTAGTATGTAGTAGCAACGACTTCATTAATTTTTTTAATGACAAAGTTGAGAATATCTGACAAAAAATTCAAACTACTAATTTGTCAGACGATGTAAGTGACCCTGTAGTTAACAACATAACTGTGTCAGATCAGCAAATTAGAAATGTTTTACTCCCCTTAGAGAAAATGAATTACTTTAATTAATCTCTGCATCAAAAGCCTCAACTTGTGTACTAGATCCCTTACCTACACGTCTATTCAAACAGATAATACCTGAAGTAATCGAACCGCTTCTAAAAATAATAAATTATTTTCTTAGGATTGGCTATGTACCCAAATCCTTTAAACTAGCAGTTATCAAAACAGATTAAAAAACCTGACCTCGATCCCTGTCAGCTGTCCAATTATTGGCCAATATCAAACCTCCCCTTTATCTCCAAGATCCTTGAAAAAGCTGTGGTACAGCAGTTATACTCATCTTTTACATAGGAATAACATCCATGAAATGCATCAGTCAGGATTTAGACCTCATCACAGCACAGAGACGGCTCTGGTTAAAGTAGTAAACGACCTACTGTTGGCGTCTGATCAGGGCTGTGTCTCGCTGCTTGTGTTGCTTGACCTTAGTGCAGCTTTTGATGCCATTGATCATTCCATTCTTCTGGATAGACTAGAAAATGCTGTGGGAGTTAAGGGAACGGCCCTCTCCTGACTCAGCTCTTATTTAACTGATCCCTGTCAGTATGTTGATGTAAATGGTGAGTTTTCTAGACATACTGAGGTAAAGTTTGGTGTTCCACAAGGTTCTGTCTTGGGTCCACTGCGCTTTTCTTATGTTACCTCTGGGTGATATTATTCGTAAACATTGTATTAGTTTCCACTGTTATGCTGATGACACACAGTTGTATGTTTCTGCAAAACCTGATGAGAGACACCAGCTTAATAGAATTGAGGAATGTGTGAAGGACTTTAGACACTGGATGCTTATTAACTTCCTTCTGCTTAACTCTGACGTACTTGTACTAGGACCACATGCAGCTAGAAGTAAGTTTTCTGATTACACAGTGACTCTGGATGGCCTTTCTGTTTCTTCACGTGCAGCAGTAAAAGACCTCGGAGTGATTATTGGCCCCAGTCTTTCATTCGAAACTCACATTGATAACATCACCCGGATAGCTTTCTTTCATCTCAGAAATATTGCTAAGATAAGAAATTTAATGTCACTACATGACGCGGAAAAACTAGTTCATGCTTTTGTTACCGCTCAGGTTGGATTATTGTAATGCCTTACTGTCTGGATGTTCCAATAAGTGCATAAACAAGCTCCAGTTAGTTCAAAATGCAGCAGCAAGAGTCTTTACTAGAACTAGAAAATATGACCACATCACCCCTGTCTTATCCACACTGCATTGGCTCCCAATCAAATTTTGTATTGATTATAAAATACTACTATTGACCTTTTAAAGCACTGAATGGTCTCACGCCACAGTACCTGAGTGAACTTCTGGTCCTTTATGACCCGCCACGCCTACTTAGATCAAAAGGTGCAGGCTATCTGCTGGTACCTCGTATAATGAAGGCTACATCAGGGGGCAGAGCCTTTTCTTACAAAGCCCCACGGTTATGGAACAGCCTTCCAAGTAATGTTCGGGAATTAGACACAGTCTCAGCGTTTAAGTCTAGGCTGAAAACATATCTGTTTAGTCAAGCCTTTTGTTAATGGTGTTTATGAGGTAAAGGTGTAGATCTGGAGGGTCCTCAGACATAGTGTTTTGGTAAACTGGGATGTATGGATGCTGTCAGTCCCCCACTTGCTTGCTCACTCGAGTTTGTTGACAGTGTAGTGGCTGCTGCTTTATGTCCCGGGGCTCCCTCATGCCTGTGTTACCTTCTGGCTCTCCCCTTTTAGTTATGCGGTCATAGTTAGTTTTGCCAGAGCCCCTGCTTGTACTCAGCGCAATATGTATACTGTTCCTACTTATTCAGGTGACATAGGCCATACCTAACAACCTGTGTTTTCGCCCCCATCTGTCCCTCTGAGTCACATGTCGGTCCTGGGATCGAGATGCTGACCTCTTCTACTCCTCGGACCTGCCTGATCCATCCTGGTGCCCTGTGTCTGGTTGGAGTCTCATCACATCGCTCATGTGGAGGACGGCCCCATATGGACAGTTGAAAGTCGCACTTGGAAGACGCTCTGGACACTTACAGTAATGCTTTTATGGCTGAGGACTACAGTTGACTTGCTAGCTTTAGGACTGCAGTTGTCATGAGCAGTTTTGCACTCAAGTTTCCATCAATGAAGAGTTTATAACATCAACGAAACTGACTTCATGTTAAAACTGTTAATGTTATAGTCATGTTGTCTCCTGTTGCCCAAATGAGGCTGGGTTCCCTTTTGAGTCTGGTTCCTCTCGAGGTTTCTTCATGTCGTCTGAGGGAGTTTTTCCTTGCCACCATCGCCACAGGCTTGCTCACTGGGGATAGATTAGAGATAAAATTAGCTCATGTTTTAAGTCGTTCAAATTCTGTGAAGCTGCTTTGTGACAATGTTTATTGTTAAAAGCGCTATACAAATAAACTTGACTATAATAATGATATTGGCTGGCTTTTTTTCGTTGTCTGTCAGATATATTCCATTCAGCTAGCATGATATTGAATTCCTTTCCGACTTGTTCAATATCATGTTAGCTGAATGGAATATATCTGGCATACCACTCAAAGCCAATATTATTTAAATATTTCACTCACTCTAATAGACCACCGCTGTACAATAAGCAAAGTACAGGACTGAGGACAACAAGGTCTTAAACAGTGTAATGCATCTATCTATCGATCTATCTCGTTTATTTATTTTAATAGGATAGGAGAAAAAAATTTTTATATTGTATATTCACGTAGGCCTATGGAGCACTTGCATGTGAAGTCACAGCCGATCCAGATTGTGACAGACGCCATCTTGTCGGTCAAACGCCATATTCCGACTTCTACTTCTGGTTCTACTTCTGCTTTTACTTCTACCTTTTCTTCTGGAAAACCCTACTATATACAATTCTACTACAACGGCTGCGGCTACAAGCTCTCCCTACCTGTGCACGGTTTTTATGTTTTTTGTGTGTATTTTTGCGTGTTGTTCGTCTGTACCGGACTTCAATATCCACTACAACCGTATGGACTTACTGGGCATTGGTTTCCAGCAGAAAATGACGGTTTGTAGCGATTTCCATCGCATGCTCAACATTCCGGACGAGAAAAAAAAACCATTCCGGACGAGATAGCGAGACCAGCGGGGTCTCCATGGATTGTTATCGGAAGTAAAGCGAAGGAGGCGGTGCCGGGAGCGGAAGCAAAAGCGAGGCTGCAGAGCCGGCCTGTTGACTAAGTTCAGAAAACAGCCACTCAAACCTCCACTGCCAAGCCTCTACCTCTCCAACGCCAGATCCATGTAAACAAGACGGACGATTTGGAATTACCTTATTCTATTCTATAATCGGCTGGTCAGTGCTATACTCAATACTTAAGTGACTTACCCATCCAATGAGGATTCTTGTTTACAAGATGCCACATCTGAGTCGCTGACAAATCCTGAATTTCTGTAAAGAAAACTGTGCAGAGATTTATAAGCACGCAGTGCTTCACCACTGAACAGCGAGGGAAAGTTAATGAGGTAATTATACACGTCCGGGTATTCCGCTGGCAGTTCAAAATCCGGTCGTGAAAACTCCGTCCGGTAAGCCATAAGGGTCACAAATCTGTAGATCGTTTATTTTAGACATATATCTAGTTATCTGTTCATTAGAAAAATGAGCCGTGTAGTCCGTCGGTTGGAATTGATCCATTCTGTACACCAGTGCAGCAGTATTCAGCGGTGTTTTTGACCGACACGATGGCGGTTGTGTACTTTCCGGTCACGTGACTGCAAGATCTCTATAGCTAAGTCTGTAGCTAATAATTTGTTAACTAAATTAATCAATCTACCAGCACTGCTTTGGCAAAGTGGCATCTTCCTCTGTTGTCCACAGCAGGACTAAGAACCTTGACCACTTGATCATAACCCACCCAAGATGTATGCTCTCTGAGCGAAGCTGTCAAAGCTTGAGCTTGATTGACAGGTAGCGTGAGCTAATTAGAAGGTGCCTGCTTCCACGCCTAAACCAATCGGGTTCCTTGCGCATTTCAGGATGGCTGTCTGCTAGGAAACAAAGACTGAAAACATGCAGTCGAAAGGCAGAGATGAGAAGAGGCACTGAGCATTTCATTATCATTTGAGATGTTGATTGCTGAAAATATTCATTATCGCAATCATGAGTAGGCTAAATGTTAAACACTTTTGTAACGTTTACCCATGATTGTGATTGTAAGTTAATGACCTTGCGTTTCACTGAAACGGAGGAAAACTGTTAAAATAGTTACGCTGCCGACTGGAATACACGTTATATATGTGTGGTTTGATTTTAAGCTGTTCTACGTAGGTTTTACGGGCTCATTAGCAAAACAAACTCGTATAACGTCACGTCTATAACGCGTCATTGAAGTATTTAAAAGTAACAAACAGGCAGGATTTCTTCATCACACGTAACGTTGATGTAAACAAGTTTTGCACAGAAAGTTTGAACATTTCTTGCGTCAACCCTTTTTGACCAGCATAAACTTATCCATTAAAACATCATGGACGTGACTTGACCGTGGAACTCCTCAACAAATGGCTTTTAAATTTATGGAACTGTACTGTTAAAGCAAACTGACCAAACACGTTTTATGATGCTCTTGTCGATTTGGAAATTGCCAAATGATAACATTTTGTTGAAAGTTTGAGTACGTTAACGCTAATCTTGAAACTGTAATTTAAAAAACTTGTTTCTGTATTGGTGCACCACCTGTATTATGATGTAAAAACCTACAATTATTTATAAAATTTAGATTAGAGGTGTTATATACAATAAATTATGGACCTAAGTGAATATTTTAACAGCAGTTCTGTTTGCGTGTGCACAACGTTTTTTTTTTCTTCTTCTTCTTTATGGTAAGGATGACCTATGCATGGAATTGCTCTATAAACAAAAAAATACTGACCTACCAAATAAATGACTGAATTGTCAGTTTAACATTCCGCAAAATTGAGTTAAAAAGTAAATTTGGAATGGGTATTGATCTAGTTATCTAAGCTATCAATTACCCCTTTTCCACCAAATCAGTTCCAGGGCTGGTTCGGGGCCAGTGCTTGGTTTGGAACCGGGTTTTCTGTTTCCACTGACAAAGAACTGGCTCTGGGCCAGAAAACCCGGTTCCAGGGTAGCACCTGCTCTTTGCTGGGCTAGAGGAAAGAACCGCTTACGTCAGTGGGGGGGAGAGAGTTGTTAAGACCAACAACAATAGCAAGACCGCGAGAGGGCGCCATTTCTAAATAAGTGACGAGATATCATGGATGCAGTAAAGCAGCAGTCATCCATTATTGTTGTTGCTGCTTCTTCTTCTCCTTGTTGTTGTTGCTTCGATGTTTGCGCCAAGGTTTATGCAAACGCAGCAACGTAACTGATGTATACAGTGACGTAATGACGTGGCTCCCCTTAGCACCCCGAGCTATGGAAAAGCAAACTGGTTCTCAGCTGGTTCGCAAGTTGAACGAGTTGTGAACCAGCACCAGCACTGGCCCCGAACCAGCCCTGGAACTGATTTGGTGGAAACGGAGGTAATGAGGGTGCCTGGGTCAAAACTTTTAATCAACGTATTTTGATTGAATCTGATGTCACTGGATGCCTTGGGAACTCAGAACTGGCAGATCATGATGGCCAGTCTGGTTAACAAGTGTGAAAGCATTGTTCATCTCGTTTTTCTTAGCCATTTATGACAGTCATTTAAAAAAAAATTTAAAAAATCCATCATGTTTGCAAATCTCCCCAGTAAAGGTGTAGCCATGTCTATAGCATAACTGACAGCAGGGGCATAAACGCAAACAACGGGTCTAACACTGAACTGTGAAAGTAAGATATTCACACACACACTATTACAAGATTTAAGGGCTTGTTGATATTCCTGGTGGAACATCCACTCAGTGAATTAATGTGATAAGCTTATGTGTTTCAACAAACCTCGATACTTTTCTACAATTTCGCTTAAAGCTAGACGGCCTTTCGATTTCATAAAATGGGTGAAATTTAGTTCCCTCTGAAATTTGGTCATTGTGATATGGTTATTTCTGCAATATCTCAAACCAGGCTGGGAAGTTATTTAATTTGAGGGGATTCCCGAGCAAATAATGTGCATGAAATCACTCACTTCACGCAGTCAAGCAGACAGAGGAAGTCTGTATGCGGATGCGCAGGTTTACCACCACCACCACCTTTTGGGTTTTACAGCAGCTGGCATCTACAGTGTTGCATTACTGCCATCTACAGGTTTACCTTTGACCGTGCACTGACGGTTGCATCATTCTGTCACTAAACGAACAGCTGATCACACCGAGGTGCTTGCTGACCTCCAATATTTATCAGTTTGGTCCTGCGTTTCCTTTCCTTCACAACATAATGTCTTTTCTTCTCGCTTTCTGTTACTGTAGTCGCTCTTTCACGTTTCATTCGCACACTTGCATCGTACATGTTTCTCTCCTGTTTCAAATTTGTATCCCACAATGCCTTGCGTGAACGGGAAAAGCCCACCACGTGATGCATGACGTAGTATATTGTATTGCATCATGGTGAAGCAGGAAAAAATCTCATCTCATTATCTCTAGCTGCTTTATCCTGTTCTACAGGGTCGCAGGCAAGCTGGAGCCTGTCCCAGCTGACTATGGGCGAAAGGCGGGGTACACCCTGGACAAGTCGCCAGGTCATCACAGGCAGGAAAAAATATCGGAGAATTTAGGGCCATGTGGCCCTAAATTCATTAATTGTTCTATTTAAAAAAAAAAAAACTAATAAAATTGGAAGTCTGTGATTTCGAATTCAGTAGCTTTCAGTCCACTAAACAAAAATAATTGGGTGTCGGGGAAAATTTCTTTTTATGACCTATACTTAAAATCTGAAAGGCAGTCTACCTTTAACAAAGGAAGCTGATCTTAAGCCCTGCTCAGTTACTATGACAGCATATGCTTTTGGACAAATGTGCTCAGTGTCACTCACGCTAATGTTGAAGCTTTCTGTAGAATTGTTTAGATATGTTTGTGATGTATCATTTTAAGCAATAACGCACAAGCAAGAGTGCTGTTGTACTGAATAACTGAATATCAGCTCAGCTGACAGTAACATGTTGGCTTAGTTTACCCGAGGCCAATTTAAACAAGTTTGTAGGTTGCTATGTGGAATAGTGTTATTTATCAGACTCTCTCCCTTTAGAATGCCCAATGTGTGGGCAGGCTTTCAACCTGTCTGAAGTTACAGATTGCTTCATTTTTGAGGACTCTGCCCCAAAGGTAAGGTGATTTTTGTTGTTGTTGTTACTAATTTGCAAAGCTTTTGGTACAATGTTTTAAAATGTCCAAGTTCTCTCCCTGAACTCACAGTTAAATGTAGTTTTATAAGGTTCTGTCCATCAGCCAATCATTATCCAGGATGAATGCAACATACAGTGGTGCGTGAAAGACTGTGAACCCTTTAGAATTTTCTATATTTCTGCATAAATATGACCTAAAACAACATCAGATTTTCAGACAAGTCCTAAAAGTAGATAAAGAGAACCCAGTTAAACACATGAGACAAAATATTATACTTGGTCATTTATTTATTTATTGAGGAAAATGATCCAATATTACATATCTGTGAGTGGCAAAAGTATGTGAACCTCTAGGATTAGCAGTTAATTTGAAGATGAAATTAGAGTCAGGTGTTTTCAATCAATGGGATGACAATCAGGTGCGAGTGGGCACCCTGTTTTATTTAAAGAACAGGGATCTATCAAAGTCTGATCTTCACAACACGTTTGTGGAAGTGTATCATGGCACGAACAAAGGAGATTTCTGAGGACCTCAGAAAAAGCGTTGTTGATGCTCATCAGGATGGAAAAGGTTACAAAGCCATCTCTAAAGAGTTTGGACTCCACCAATCCACAGTCAGACAGATTGTGTGCAAATGGAGGAAATTCAAGACCATTGTTAAGGCCAATTTATGCTGACAACCCAGTCCTCGCAGATGGCGTCGCAGATGGCGTCTGCGTAGCCCCCCCACCTTCGCAGATGCTCTGCGCGCACCTCCCAAAAATTGTGACCACCGCAGAAGCCTCGCAGACAGCGTCACAGACGAGGGCTCTGATTGGTCCACTCTACATCCGCTGTACACGCACTTCCGCTTCCCTACTTTCCCGGTTTGTTTTGTTTTCACGACCGCCATTTTTAAAAACACAAGCGAAGATGGAGCAGCACGAAGAGCGGTTGATCGAGGAAGTATGTACATCCATAGACGTACGCATAGACATCCTATATCTATACGACTCCAGTTCTAGTCATTATAAGTAACCGGAGGATAAACACTCCACTAACCACACCCACCAACTACTCCTAGCGACTTCGCGACTTCGCGTCCCCTTGCGTTGTGGCGGTGAATAACATCGCGCACGCCTGTTACTCCCCGCTCAACGATAAATTACAACTGTCTGCGAAAAGCTATCTGCGAAAGCCTTGTTGCAAGAGCATGCAGAGGCCTTTACCCTCCCCAGGAGTGGTCGACCAACAAAGATCACTCCAAGAGCAAGGCGTGTAATAGTCGGCGAGGTCACAAAGGACCCCAGGGTAACTTCTAAAGGCCAATTTATGCTTACAACCCAGTCCTCGCAGATAGCGTCGCAGACAGTGTCTGCGTAGCCCCCCACCTTCGCAGACGGTCTGCGCGCACCTCCCAAAAATTGTGACCACCGCAGAAGCCTCGCAGACAGCGTCGCAGACAAGAGGGCTCTGATTGGTCCACTCCGCTGTACACGCACTTCCGCTTCCCTACTTTCCCGGTTTGGTTTGTTTTCACGACCGGCATTTTTAAAAACACGAGCGAAGATGGAGCAGCACGAAGAGCGGTTGATTTGAGGAAGTACGTACATCTATACGACTCCAGTTCTAGTCATTATAAAAAAAAAAGTTCTAGTCATTATAAGTAACCGGAGGATAAACACTCCACTAATCACACCCACCAACTACTCCTAGCGACTTCGCGCCCCCCTTGCGTTGTGCCGGTGAATAACATCGCGCACGCCTATTTACTCCCCGCTCAACGATAAATTACAACTCTCTGCGAAAAGCTATCTGCGAAAGCCTTGTCGCAAGAGCATGCAGAGGCCTTAAGCAACTGAAGGCCTGTCTCACATTGGCTAATGTTCATGAGTCCACCATCAGGAGAACACTGCATTCCAGCAGGGCTGCAAGGAGAAAGCCACTGCTGTCCCAAAAAGAACATTGCTGCTCGTCTGCAGTTTGCTAAAGATCACGTGGACAAGCCAGAAGGCTATTGGAAAAATGTTTTGTGGATGGATGAGACCAAAATAGAACTTTCTTAAGTGAGAAGCGTTATGTTTGGAGAAAGGAAAACACTGCATTCCAGCATAAGAACCTTATCCCATCTGTGAAACATGGTGGTGGTAGTATCATGGTTTGGGCCTGTTTTGCTGCATCTGGGCCAGGACAGCTTGCCATCATTGATGGAACAGTGAATTCTGAATTATACCAGCGAATTCTAAAGGAAAATGTCCGGACATCTGTCCATGAACTGAATCTCAAGAGAAGGTGGATCATGCAGCAAGAGAACGACCTGAAGCACACAAGTCATTCTACCAAAGAATGGTTAAAGAAGAATAAAGTTAATGTTTTGGAATGGCCAAGTCAAAGTCCTGACCTTAATCCAATGGAAATGTTGTGGAAGGACCTGAAGTGAGCAGTTCATGTGAGGAAACCCACCAACATCGCAGAGTTGAAGCTGTTCTGTATGGAGAAATGGGCTAAAATTCCTCCAAGCCGGTGTGCAGGACTGATCAACAGTTACCGGAAACGTTTAGTTGCAGTTATTGCTGCACAAGGGGGTCACACCAGATACTGAAAGCAAAGGTTCACATACTTTTGCCACTCACAGATATGTAATATTGGATCGTTTTCCTCAATAAATAAATGACCAAGTATAATATTTTGTCTCATTTGTTTAACTGGCTTCTTTTTATCTACTTTTCGGACTTGTGTGAAAATCTGATGATGTTTTAGGTCATATTTATGCAGAAATATAGAAAATTCTAAAGGGTTCACAAACTGTCAAGCACCACTAAGTGGCAATCGATATCCACGTTCTGGTTACACTCTCACAGAAAACCACTTAAGACAGTTAATACTTAAAGCCTCAGTACGGCAAGCTGAAGGAGAGCGTAACTTATTAGCTCTAAATGTTCTACATATTCAAAAGTTTGGACACTCCTACTCATTCATAGGCTTTTGTGTATTTTGACATTGTAGAACAATACTGCAGACATCAAAACTATGAAATAACAGCTGGAGCATGTGTGGAATTATGTGGTCAACAAAAAAAGTGTTAGTTTCATATTTTAGATTCTTCAAAGTAGCCACTGTTTACCTTGATGACGCTTTGCACACTATTGGCATTATCTTAACCAGCTTCATGAGGTAATCACCTGCCCGGTGTCTGAAATCACTCACTTGTTCAGTACTCCCTGCATAGGGAATTACTATATAGAGGACTATATAGTGAGCTCATTGGTAAAATGAAAAAAAAAAAAAAGCAGCTTTCGGACACTAGTCCATCCCGCTGGTATTTACGTCGTTACTGTCGCACAATTAAAACGTGCCAGATCAGTTGGCTAGTGGGTTTTCAAAATAATAAATACACGCATGTATTTTTGTGATATATACATATTATACTGAGCACATTTCCCACATTAATCAAGGGTCATTCCATGTCAACTCAACCAGAGCCCCCACCTCAAATTTTTGATTTTGCTTAAACTTTGCACACCGCAAGTAGCATGCCTTGGTAGTACTAAGGCCAAGTATTTAAGCTTAATTATTGCTAACTGTTGAGATTCAGCCTTGTTTTTGAAGTAGGGGTCATTTCCTTCTTGAATGCTTCAATTCTGGAGCAACTTTTGGCCCTTTTCCACTACCCTTTTTCAGCTCACTTCAGCCCGACACGGCTCGCGTTTC
Source organism: Neoarius graeffei (assembly GCF_027579695.1). NCBI lineage: Eukaryota > Metazoa > Chordata > Actinopteri > Siluriformes > Ariidae > Neoarius > Neoarius graeffei. The sequence continues at coordinate 48,076,574 of NC_083573.1, forward strand.
GACTACCTCAGAACAGCACGACTCAGCTCGCTTTAGCCCTACTCAGCACCCAAAACTCGCACGGTTTTGGAGTGGGGCTGAAGCGAGCCAAACCGAGCCGAGTGGGGCTAGGGGCGTGAGGAGACACTCCCCTGTGCACTGATTGGTGAGGAGGAGTGTCCTCACATGCCCACACACGCCCCGCGAGCACGCTGGGATCTGTAAACACCGTAAACCCGGAAGAATAATAATTATGAATTACGAGAATTTCTGGAGCCTTATGCGCCTCGCCTCATCTATACGCTCTTGCCAGTATCTGTTGGCGTTGTCGGTGACAACAAGCCACAGCACCAAGACCAGCAACACTAATGACTCCATGTCCTCCATGTTTATTGTTTACTATCCGGGTCGTGAGACTACCGCTTAAAAGGTCACTGATGTCACTGTTTGCGCCGCCTAACGACATCACCTGACGTCCACCCACTTTCGCTAACTCCACCCAATGTGTCCACCCACTTCCAGCCAGCACGGTTCAGCGCGGTTGTAGTCGAAATGCAATTCCAATAGCCCCACTCAGCTCAACTCAGCCCAACTCGGCACCGCACGGCTCAGCCCGACTCAGCCGCGTTGGTAGTGGAAAAGCGGCATTTGTGCATCTAGAAAAAGTACTTGCAGAAGTGTTAGGCCTATGACACAGATTTTATTATCAGAAAAGTTGGTCCTCTCCTGATTTTAACCATCATTGTCTACATATTTTTTTTGTCCAGTTTAGCCCTCGGGTGGTATTTAAATAAATAAATTTAATTAATTAATTAATTTAAAAAAAAATCACCAACAAAAATTCGCTAGTGTATTTTTACGATTTTGATTTCTTCGTTACTCTTAGCTTAGTGATGATAGAGACCTAAAATTTTTAATGTACACTGCCAGTAAACTACTTAAGCATATTAAACGAACTCGAGGCCCCAGTGTCTATAGTCACTGACTTATTAACCCCTGAAGTTGGACCCAGAATGAAAAGTGCTCTTTTTGTCAAAATTGGGTACATTTCTCAAAAGGGGCACGTTATTGCAATTTCAGTTTTTTTGTGCTTGAAAATATGTGCCTTGGTAATAATGTGTGAAAAAATGGAAGATGTAATGCTCTCCCTTTTGAAGTTACAACAAGACAATTGGACCCGGAGTCTGACGTTAACCAACTGCTAGAAATCCTCTGAAAAAGGGAACACTGTTGTTTTTGTTCAACACAATGTTTATTAACTAACAGTTTAGCCATACTTCAAGTCAGACATATCTAACTATCAAAGATAAATTCAGTACAAGCCAGATCATTGATCAACATGCATTAATTATCACAGCAAAATATGATAATTTCCAAAAAACTCTAGGTAATGTTCAAAACAAGTCACGTTTATATATTACTAATGCCAGTCTATACACTGGTAGTGTTTCTAAGAGTTCATCCATGCGCACTTGTGAACAACTTAAAACTGTCTCTGATTTTGTCAATGTCCATCTGTTGGAACTTGTACTGTCTGCCTGTAGTTGTACTGGGAAGTGGCAGTGAGCACAGCACATGGCCCACAGGAACCCAGCACTCGTCCTTCTGCCTGGGCCATTTGTACATGCAAGGATTCTGTGTTTGCCTCGTGAAAGTGATGAGTAGATCATCCTTGTCTTCGTCTACCGCTAGCACACTTCCTATATACCAGACCTGGTTGTCGACGGCTGCCACATATACACCAGGCTTGTATTCTTGGATATCATGATGTGCAGTAGAATGTGCTAGAGTCCCACTTGTCATGGAAATATCTGCAGAGATCCTGTACATTCTCAGGTTAGGCCCATCAGGTATGAAGCTGTGATGGCTTCTAATGCCAGGCACTTTCTTTGCTTCTTTGTACTGTTCTTCTTGGGCCTGTGATGCTTCTGCTACATCTTCCTTACACTACGTTCAGACTGCAACCTGAAACGACCCATATCCGATTTGTTGTGAAATCCGATTTTTTTGTTAGGCCGTTCACATTACCAATTATATGAGACTTGTATGCGATCTTCAATATGAACGGAAGACGACCCAAAAGTGTCCCGCATGCGCAAATTGACACGCAATAAGCACATCTACGTAATACGTAAACAAAAAAAAAAAGCGCACTCTTCATGTTTAATGATTTCTTTTTTTTGTTTGTTTGTTTAATTATCTGGTTAGTGTTAAAGTGTGAGGTCTCGTGTGTGTTTTTGTTTCTGAACTGAAATGAAAACGTGTAGCCTGGTAACGAGGGTTGACTCCTAAATATGTCTCTAATTTCTATATAAGTGCACTACATGTTACTAGGAAGTAATGGATTTTTAAACTCTATATAGTGCACTCGAGCTTCAGTAGGCAGTCATTTGGGATACGGCCGCTGTATTACCAAGCTCTTAATTCAGGCTTAATAATTTGCACATATTTATTTCGTCATATTAATAAACTTTTTCTACATTTTTATAAATATTTAGATTGTTTATAGCCAGCTGAATTCTGCAGCGCCTCTCAGCGCTGGCTCAAGGTGCATGAACACCAGTGCAGTTTGCTATGGAGATGAGGCGAGACCTGGCGATGTGGTTTTTGTGGCGGCGGCGGAACTCGCACAATAATCTGATTAACAGCAGACTAATGAGACCGAAGGTATCAAATTACTGGAAATTTCCAGAACAATCTTATAATCTTGTAATACAGGATGGTTTAAGTTATAAATCAGTTATAGAAACTGTTTTATTTAATCAGGCTAACAGACTAACATCCAGGTCCCTACCAAATCCACCATTAGCTTGATCAATTCTATAAAAGTCTATTTAAATTCTGAAAACTGTACAAATGTTGTTTTCCACCAAAGAGGCAGGATTAGCCAACGCAGAATAGTGACGTTTGTCTCTTGTTGATGACGTGTAGGTCGCATGAATGCAACCTGTCCGGTCAGACTGCAGTCGCATGTGAAAATATCGGATATGCATCGGATTTAGGACCACATATCCAAGCGGCCTGGGTCGCATGTGAAAAAATCGGATCGGTGTCGTTCCGATTGTCAATAACAAATCGGATACAGGTCGCATATGGGCAAAAAAATCGGATATGGGTCGTTTCAGGGTGCAGTCTGAACGTAGTCTTAGAGACGTACAAGAACCTGATACCTTGGATTTCCCTGACAGCCCGTTCATAGAGCGTAATAGGCGAGAGAATGTGGTTACTTGTTGTAGCTTGGAGGCTTGCCCGAGCAGCAAGCCTTTTTACGATACCCCCAATGCCATCACGTGGTGATTTGCCGTGACTACATGCTTTATTTCAACCTAGAAGCCACTATAAAGACTTTATTGTTTGATTTAAAACCCTCCTGTGACCTTGAAAATAAGGTCAAGTAGGTCATATAGGTCAAAAGGTCTTGTCAAAGTCTGTTAAATCATATCGCAAAGTAAATGCAACTTGAAAAGGCCACTGAAATACAGGCCCAAATCCTCCCCATTGGGAATGCATGTAAATTGCCCCCAAAACAACGAACTTTGGCCGATAGTCAGTAAAATAGGTCACAGTGACCTAGTTTTTGGTGAGCTAGGTTGTGGTCCCCCAAGGTATATTCAGGCCATATATTAGTCTCCTAGCTCTTACGGTGTCAAAACATGCCCTGTTAACGGACAGACGGACGCCGGACTAAGCTATTTGAACAGCTTTGCTGCTGAAGTCAGCAAAGCTAAAAATAAATTACCCCAAATTTAGATCCCAGATCATCATAATTAACTATTTATGCAAGGTCAAAGTTTGCTCAGAAGAGAAAATTAGCATTTTTTGTGTATAAATTATGCCAATATTTTTCTAAGAAGGAAAGCTATTACATACCTAATTATGTATTATTTGATATTATTAACCTACTTTTAAATATATAAAATACCAGCTATGTACTGTGTCCCTCCATAGATTTTGACCCCTTAAAATAAGGCATAATTTGGCATTTTCATTCTGGGTGAAGTTTGCGTGTTCCTTCCTTTTAAGAGAGATAACATCTACAGCCATGCAAATACATGAAGGGCATAAGAAGTTGGTCCACAACAGTATGGTGTTAAAGATATGAACAGCTGTGGTGTAATTTTTTCATAATAAGCACTCTAACTTACTAGAAAATACAATCATGACTGGGTAAATTATTTTTTCTATTTTTAACATGCTGCCCTTCATACACACGTTCAAAGCTGATGATAATGATGCCCAAATCCTAAAATATACCTCCCAAACTTGCAGTACAAGCAAAATAATGAAGATATGGCCATCATAATTTTATTTTTATATATATATATATATATATATATATATATATATATATATATATATATATATATAATATATATATATATATATATATATATATATATATATATATTTTTTTTAATTTTGCTCCAGATCACAGGTGAAAATGGTAATTTTGACCCCTCCTTATGCAAACTGGGCTGAAATGAGCTCATAGATCATCACAGAGACCTAATATTTGGGCTTTGGTCATCATATATGTGTATCTATCACTGGAAGAAAAATTATCAAAATAAAAAATTTGAGGTGGGAAAACCTTTTAATTTTGGTTGATTTTGACATGGAATGACCCTCAATACAAAGTACCTGCGGCTTCTTTTTTTTTTTTTTTAATTTAAATCAAGGCTGAATACTTTCTTTTTTGCCACTGCCTTTTATTAAACCAAATTTGAGACTTTTAATTTGATTTCTTTCAGCGTGACCGCAGTGCATAATGGAATATATTGCCTTGGCTAGTGACCATTGGTTGTATGCTACTTTTCATGATACACTGTGGGATACTTTGAGTGCACTATATAGGGTGTAAATAATCCTCACTAAGGTTTCGGTCAGCACTACAAAATGGCGTCCCCACTATATAGTGAGTAGGGAGCGATTTCGGACACAGGGCTGGAATGCTTTTCACTTAACAGGTCTGCCTCGTCAAAAGTTAATTAGTGCAATTTCTTGCCGCCTTAATGCGTCTGAGATCAAACAGTAAATAATAATAAATGCAGTAAATAGCCCTGTTCAACAATTGTAGTAATCCATATTATATCCAAAACCGCTCAACTAAGTAAAGAGAAACGACCTCCGTCATGAATTACACTACCGTTCAAAAGTTTGGGGTCACTTTGAAATGTCTTTATTTTTGAAAGAAAAGCACTGTTCTTTTCAATGAAGATCACTTTAATCAGAAATCCACTCTATACATTGCTAATGTGGTAAATGACTATTCTAGCTGCAAATGTGTGGTTTTTGGTGCAATATCTCCATAGGTGTATAGAGGCCCATTTCCAGCAACTCTCACTCCAGTGTTCTAATGGTACAATGTGTTTGCTCATTGCCTCAGAAGGCTAATGGATGATTAGAAAACCCTTGTACAATCATGTTAGCACAGCTGAAAACAGTTTAGCTCTTTAGAGAAGCTATAAAACTGACCTTTTTTTTTTTTTTTTAGATATTTTTTGGGCTTTTTTTCACCTTTATTGGACAGGACAGTGTAGAGACAGGAAATGAGCAGGAGAGAGAGAGACGGGGAGGGATCGGGAAATGACCCCGGGTCGGAATCGAACCCGGGTCCCCGGATCCATGGCATGGTGCCCCATCCACCCGAGCCACGACGCTCCCAAACTGGCCTTCCTTTGAGCAGATTGAGTTTCTGGAGCATCACATTTGTGGGGTCGATTAAATGCTCAAAATGGCCAGAAAAATGTCTTGACTATATTTTCTATTCATTTTACAACTTACGGCGGTAAATAAAAGTGTGACTTTTCATGGAAAACGCAAAATTGTCTGGGTGACCCCAAACTTTTGAACGGTAGTGTAGGCGTGTACAAACACACACACACACACACACACCGGTACTGTATTATATGAGAGGAATAAAAATTCAGTGTACAGTGAGTTCAGTGAATCTGTACTGGTTTGATATAGAAATGTAGAAAGCACAGCAGAAACCTAATATTGTGACTAGTATCAGATAATATTAGCATTAAGTATCGCCGACCTTTCCAAGCTACACGCAACATGCTTGATAAACTGAAGCTTAAGTGTAACTGGAGATGAAGGTCCAATGACAGACTTGAGATGTTTGTGTAGTTGTACAGAATCGTACTGTGTAGATCCACTGCATGTTCTAGTGTATTTTCATAGTGTTAAATATCAAGGTAAATTGTCTTGTTTTGGTACAATTTTTTTTTTTTTTTTAAAAAGGTGAAATATATTTTGTATTTGAGAGTGCATTCAGGAAGAAGGAAAAAAAAAGCATATATAATCAAGTTTGGAGTCTTGTTGTCCTGTGCATGAGTGCTGTAAGCATCTGTATCCACTGAAATTCTTGTGCTACTGTTGTACACTCGTTCAAAGAGATGTAAAAATTTAATTAGTGCAAAAATAGCAGACAGAACCCTGAGAAAGTGCGTAAATGATTTAAGGCTAGGCTGACACTTGCACGATTCCGTGGCACGCATTGGCACGACTCGAGTCGTGCCAGTGCGCAAACTAGTCGTAAACTGGCGTGAAGTGTGTGTAAACCCGTCGTGACTGTGTGCCATGCCGGGACGAGAATTTTGAAATGTTCAAAATTTTGGTCACGACAAAATTTCGCGACCGGGTCATGAACTATGCGCAAACTGTTCGTGATCACGTCGTGAACTCGTCGGGACGATGCGGGAGGATGCGTGCCAGTGCGTGGAAGTGCGCGCTATGCCATGACTGTCACAAACTGCCACGAATAGTTCACGAACAGCTCACGTCGAGTTCACGAGTAGTTCACGACATGTTCACGAATTGGTGCGCGTCGCAGCGTGGCCGTGCCTTCCCACTGACACGGTCACACATTGATGGCACGAGCAGTTCACGACTAGTTTACGCACTTCACGAACAGTTTGCGCATGGCACGAGCAGTTCACTACGAGTTCACGAGCAGTTCACGACTACTGCGCGACAGTGGCGCTCGCGTCGGTGCGGGGGTATATATAGGGCTTCCCGGACACTTCTCGCCATTCGCAGTTTTTTTTGTTTTTTTTTTCTTGCTTTTTTCTTTAATGTCTTTTATTTTCTATTCCTTCATGACTTTTTTTTTTTTGGGGGGGGGAGTTTCATTTCTTTTATTTAAAAAATGGAACAACTGTGGATGCAGCTCATGAAGCTACTACCATTCTTTCTTGCCAAGGGACAGCACCAGCAGGGGACATGTAGTAATGTGACAGGTAGTCTCGCTGATCCTTTGCATCCTTCTGGGTATGATGGCCGGTTAGAGGCAGCAGCCCCTGCAGGTGTCGGTCAGTCCTCCATCCACCAGGGATCAGATCATGTGTGTCCGGATCTTCGCGGTCCACTTCTGAAATTGCATGTGGGTATCTGATGAGGATGAGGTTGTGCATGACACAGGCGTGCCCAAGTTGGCACGACACCGTCCGAATTGCGCAAACTCGTCGTGCCAATGCGGGAAGTGCGTAAACTATGCGTGAACTCGTCGTGCCAGTTCGTGAATGTGGACGGGCATACATTCGTGAACTCGTCGTGAACTATGCGTGAACTCGTCGTGAACTATGCGTGAACTAGTCGTGAACAGTGCAGGAGCCTCCCAGTTCGTGCCCCAAAATGGCACGACTTGCCACGACAAAATCGTGGCCAAAAGTCGTGCAAGTGTCAGCCTAGGGTAACTTGCTCTAAACGAGTAAAAATAATATAAGCTGCTTTAATGATTTAATAAACATTTGATGTCAAAAAGTGGCCTTAATAAGCACAAAATGTATTTTGCTGCAGATTGTTTTACTTTCAAGTCCTCCAACAGCTTTAAGGATATGGGTCTGAGAAACCGGGTACTGTGGGGGTAGCCCACTAAATATACTGTCAATAAACTATACGGTTTTGAATGGTGATGTTGGTTTTAATTTGAAATAAAATGAAAGAAATAATACAGATAAAACTAAATCTTTGATATGAATATTCAGAATTTGGCAAAAACTCTGCAAACTTGTGGAAAAATGGCGGCTTGATCTGGGACATGATAAATGGTTGACTACATCGCATTCCCTTAAAAAGGTTGTAGTCCACTGAAAAGTCTACAGTTATCACTAATTGTATTTTAAGTTGTAACTTTATACACCTAAGGATTGATGCGCTCACAGAATAATCATAACCGTAATAAAACATCATGCAAAATATTTGATCCCCCTTGTAACTGGGTGGTTCTCCACTATAGTTGCAAATTGGTGTCACCTCACGTAACAAGTATTCTGAGACCAGGCCTTTAAATAAAATCAGGGTGTCTGTGTTCATATGCCTTCCTATTGATTATAAAAATTAATTGATATTAAATTTTATCCATTCAAATATAATAGTGTTGGTAGAATTTTTCATTGGAAGTACCCAAGGGGGTCCAAAATGCATGTCTCATACATCCCAGAAGGAAAATAAACCCTTACTGAAAAATATTTATTGGTGTTATTTTGTGTCACCCATTTAAATATGATCAATATTGTCCATGCAGCATGAAGAAAAGCACATTTTGAAAATATTTCCAATACTAGTCAGAAATTTTTCTGCCAAGAAATTGATTTTTGGTGTCCCAAGTAATTAAGTCAGTACACTAACAGTACTAACTACTAGAGACACCTGGGGAAAATGGACAGAACTATTCTAATGAGATGACTGCAGTGCATTGTGGGAATCCCACAAGTTCAAGGGAGGGAAACATTGAATTTCATACTGTGGTAGTTTTCCAGCATTGTTCAGGTTTGTATGGCAATTTTTAACAGAATTTATAATAGCAGTCAATACACTAACACTTCTAGAATGATGTAGGCCCAGCTTTGTCATGAAAACATGTTTGTGCCATGAATGTGAGTTAGAAGACCTTTCAACTAGACTACAATGCACAGGCATCATATACACATCTGCACCCTGGTGACCAGATGATGAACTATTTGTCCATACACTCACACCGGGGTCTGTTTGTGTACTGACTATTGTGTTTTGACCAGTTTGATAGGATGACAGTTTGATGTCTCTCGATCCCTTTCGTCAACCTACTAGTATATAGGCCTATACCTAGTACATGTATCCTACCAGGATATCTTTAAAGGTTTTCTGATTAGGCCTAGTCAATTTCTGAGAGTGTCTGTGTACTGACTTAAAAATTTGAATTTGGTGTCGTCCCCCCCCCCCCCCCCCCCCCCCGGTACTCACCTTTTACAAACTGTTAATTTTACTTCCAGCTTCCCCTACTTACTACCTGGTTGAATGATTGATCTTTACTGTTCTGCTCAAATAATCAACTTCGTTGTCTTATTTTTGAACATGTCAGTACACAAACATGCTGTCAGTACACAAACGCTGCACCCTTTTAATACATATATTTATTGTTCTATTGTGATAAATATGCATTTTCAAATAGAATTATTTATAATAAGGCCCAGATTTGTAATTGGGGTCAATTACATTTTGATTTTGGTCAGAGATTATGGATTTATTAGGCATTTCAGAGACAAGGGCAACCTTGACCTTGAAATGACCTTGACCTTTGACCTTGAATTTTGCCATATCGAGGAATAAGAAGATACTTTGATAAAACTCCAAAATTGGCTACCAGAATTCTGCCTTATGAACTTAGTTTGCTCAAGGTCCATATCCCAATTTGCAACTATAGTGGAGAACCACCCGACTCCATTTTCCGCAGACCCAAAACCAATACGATCGTGTGTTTTGATCTAAACGGAAAGCCTCAGGGTCGAGGTCACTACCTCACCAAAAGTAGTAACTTAAAATCACTACGCCATATAAAAATTTAGTTATAAATCTGCGATTTTTGTTTTTTAAAACGAAAGCTGAAAGTTAGGTATAGAATATGTGACCCCTCACCGAATCCAGGGACACGTGTCGGCCGAAACGAATCTGAGATGATCGCAAAAGAAGCATTCTTTTTTCAAAATTTGTGATTTTTGTTTTTTTCCATCATGTGCAAGTTGAGATCTTGAAGAATGCAATCAGTATTTCAGATAATAGATTGTTTTGTTAGAAAAGCATACATTTTTTGTTGCAAATTGTCTCGTTTTTGTCAGGACTGTAGCCTGCTGGGGGGTGTGGGTAATTACCATATGGGCCATTCACATGATGATTTAAGTCTTTTGTTTTTTTTCCCCGCGAATCAGCTGTATGATCCGAGTTGAGTGCATGGCTACTTAACCTGCATACAGGCGTGTGATTTCACTATGGAATGAGTTACTAAACAGAGCGCAGAGGAGCTGAAACACCGCGAAGCAAACAGACACTCGGTATTTGCATCGGAGATAACCGTTTCTAGCAAAAAAAAAACATGCAACCTCGTTTTCCAGATTGAATGGAATACTTGAATGATTGGATGATACACGGACCGTTCTAGGATTACATTCCATCGGAGGCATTGGTGTGTGCAAGGCGCCGTTTCTCTTTCTGATGGGGTGAGTTTATTAATCTAAGGCTGTGTGGTTATTTTTGCATGTAACGGAGAGTGTTGTGGTTTGGTTAAGCCTAGGTCACAACCGGACGTACGATTTTTTGGCTGTGTGATTTTTGGCGTTTCCCAAATCGCTGCTTTTTTTTTTTTCCACGGAGAAAGACGCGCGTTGGCCGTAAGTTTGTCTTGCAACCTGAAAAAAACGTAAGCGCCTGTAGAGTTTGTTTGACATGACAAAGAACCTCTGCGGCCGGTCTGCGGCTCGAAAATCAGCACATCACACGCGCTATCGTGCGTTTCATGCGCGCTCTCCGTGTGTTTCTTGCGTTTTTTGCGTGTAGACCAGCTGTAGGAGCGCGTACTGTACGGTTGGTTGTGACCGAGGCTTTACATGAAACTAGTGTTGTGTTAAGGCCTCTGCATGCTCGTGCGACAAGGCTTTCGCAGATAGCTTTTTGCAGACAGTTGTAATTTATTGTTGAGCGGGGATAATAGGCGTGCGCGATGTTATTCACCGGCACAACGCAAGGGGGTGCGAAGTCGCTAGGAGTAGTTGGTGGGTGTGGTTAGTGGAGTGTTTATCCTCCGGTTACTTATGACTAGAACTTTTTTTTTTTTTTTTATAATGACTAGAACTGGAGTCGTATAGATGTCCGTACTTCCTCAATCAACCGCTCTTCGTGCTGCTCCATCTTCACTCGTGTTTTTAAAAATGCCGGTCGTGAAAACAAACCAAACCGGGAAAGTAGAGAAGCGGAAGTGCGTGTACAGCGGACCAATCAGAGCCCTCTTGTCTGCGGCGCTGTCTGCGAGGCTTCTGCGGTGGTCACAATTTTTGGGAGGTGCGCGCAGAGCGTCTGCGAAGGTGGGGGGGGGCTACGCAGACACTGTCTGCGACACCGTCTGTGAGGACTGGGTTGTCAGCATAAATTGGCCTTTAGTTGTGTCATCATCGTGCTATCTTTCTTTCTTACAGTGTGAGTAATTTTTCAACCACAAAACGTTAAAGTATACTTTAGGACTTATTTTTGTACTTCATAATTGTGTTGGGCATACTTTGCATGGAAGGAAAATTGACGTGGTGATCTTTGTTGACATGAAAGTAGTATCGTGCTAGCTAGTAGGGGGTAGGGCTTTCCTTAATGTCATGCAAATGAGCAGCATTATGTGCCCGCCCTACACCCAGAGTAGCTGAGATGGAAAACTTTGAGGGCGATTTTCTCCCTTTTCTGTTTTAAGAAGTATACACTTTTTCAAAAGGCCACACATTCTTCAAATATTGTCAGATCTCCACATGGAAGGCATCATTGGAAAGCTTAGAAACTGTACTTTCTGAATCTGTCAATAACTCAAAATGCCCCCGGGCCGACATGTGTCCCTGGATTTTGTGATCTGCCACATATGTTTCTTACAGAATATGTTCCGATGGTAGCTGGTCTTGTATGAATTTCTGAGCTATAAAACGAGTTGTGGTCTATTTATTACCGTAGCGTGTTGTGTGTGCGGGGAAGGACACACATTAACAATTTGCATGTGTAGAATGGAATTTTCCACTCCAGCAGTTAGAAGTTGATCGTGCTTCCATTTGCGGTCTTTGTTACGCGGGTGATCTGTTCGGACGTTATCACTGAAAAGGTGAGTTTTGACAGTTTTATTTTGTTTTAGTCTTGCAGTATAAGGCAATAGAATGTTTCTTTTTCATCTTTCTTTCATATTTCGTAGTGTTTGTGTATTTTTGGCCAATATTTTGCAACCATGGTCAATTTAGAGCGAGCTTTTGATAGAATCTACGGCCAGTCATTTTGCCCCGCCTCTGCCTCGCACTCCGTCCGGTGCGGTAGTGATGTCCCGTTGCTCGCGCGCCGCAGCAGAGACCCACGCGACCTTCAGCCGGTGCAGTCGCTGTTCTTTTACCACCGCCGTTATTCTCATCTTTCCGGTGTGTTCTTGATTTTTCCATTGTGTCCTATTTCGCCATATCAAATACCCAAAATGTATCATATTATTCATATTTAAGTGAATAATCAATTCAGTCATCATAACTTGCCATTTTTAACCCAAGCAATCAAAAAGAGGAAATTTATTCAATATTTTCACTCCTCTGTGAAGGAGCTTTAATTCATGATGGAGTTATTTTATATGTAAATCAATTTTACAAAAGCATTTGAATTGTAATCAAAAATATTTTCCACAGTGGAGGCCAGATAAAGCAAGATGCTATCTTTTATTCTTATTAAACATGACAAAAGAAACATTGAGTGTTAGGTAAATGTAAAAAAAAAAGTAAAATTAGAAAATGTATTTTTTTGACCGTAATGTCCCAAATGAGAGACCAGTTTCTAAGACGGTCCCATATACCTTTTTGAGCTGTAAATGCGAGTTATAGTACTTTAACATTCCAGCGAACAAAACTGTAAAATTTTATCTCGATGTCCGATAATATTAATGTCAGGATTTGATTGTTTATTACTGCAGTATGTACACTACAGACCAAAACATTGGAAGCAGAACTAACATTAGGGGCTCGCAAATGAGACTGTTACTCAGAAGTACGATATGAACCAGATCAATCCATGGCCTTTGAAATGTTTTATTTTCTTATATGTTGTCACTCAACTTGTTGACATGTTGAATGCATTCTTTCTGTCTGTCTGAAGTGTGGAGGATGTGACGACGCTGCCCTTAGTGGATGGTGTAAGGAGTGCGAGGAAGCTCTGTGTTCAGATTGTGTATCAGCTCATCAGCGAGTGAAGGTGACGCGCAACCATACAGTCATACCACAGGAGTCTCAATCAGGTTTGTAGGTTCAACCCGTCCTCATGTCGAGTTTATTGATTAAAAAAAAAAAAAGCTCTGACTGTTCTCTAGCGTGTTGATAAGATGAAACCGTGACATGGCCTTGGTGTGCCATCTCACCAAATGTTTTTCAAACAGCTTGTAAAACATTATATTATGTCTAGAATTATAAGAAGGAGGCTCTAAAATCCAGAAGTAGTTTATACACTTGTAATTTCAAACCACTGTCGAATTAAGGAGCGAGTGATTTTTAATTACCTGTACCCTGGGTCTGAAATCGCTTCCTACTCACTATATAGGGCACTATATAGTGGGGACGCCATTTTGTAGTGCTGTCCGAAACCTTAGTGAGGGTTATTTACACCCTATATAGTGCGCTCAAAGTATCCCACAACGCATCACGAAAAGTAGTGTACAACCGATGGTCATTAACCAAAGCAATATATCCCATCATGCATTGCGGTCACACTGAAAGAAATCAAAAGTCTCATTTGATTTAATAAAAGGCAGCAGCAAAGAAGAAAGTATTCAGCCTTGATTTAAAAAAAACTGAAAGATGCAGGTACTTTGTATTGATTAATGTGGGAAATGCACTCAGTATAATATGTATTTATCACAAAAATACATGCGCGTAGGGGCGTCGTGGCTCAGGTGGATAAGGCGCCATACCATAAATCCGGGGACCCGGGTTCGATTCCGACTCGAGGTCATTTCCCGATCCCTCCCCCGCTCATTTCCTGTCTCTATACTGTCCTATCCAATAAAGGTGGAAAAAGCCCCCCAAAAAATCTTTAAAAAAAAAAAAGTGTATTTATTATTTTGAAAACCCACCAGCCGGCTGATCGGCACGTTTTAATTGTGCGACAGTAATGATGTAAATACCAGCGCGATGGAGTAGTGTACGAAAGGTTTTTTTTTATTTTTTTTATTTTATTTTTTATTATTTTACCAGTGAGCTCACTATATAGTAATTCCCTATGTAGGGAGTTCAGCATTTGAAATGGGGGGAGGAGAAGACATGGATGTTTCCATGAACACGTCTTTCATTTCATCTGTCAGAGCAAGTAAAGATCATAAAAGTAACCTTTAATGGTGCTTTTAGAGTTACAGGACTGATTTCATGAGTGGCCACTGGTACAGTACTAGTATACTACTACAGTAAACTTCAAACATTCAGGCAACAGTTTGGACAGTAGCGGACAAAAATGAGTAGCATTAGTAACAAACTAACCAGCCAATGTTAGTGATAAGTTTAATGTTTGATTCCCTTCTCAAAACAGTGATTTAATAAGGTCAGTGTTGTAGATTTAGCCAAGTATTGTGCCTGTATATTAACTGATCTAAAGACACGTACTGCTATCAACGAATTTACAAGTAGAGAAGGGGGACGTTATACTGTTCAGTGTGGGTGGCCATGTTGATTTCGACGTTGCTCCGTGTACATGGTACTGGTAGTTGGGAAGACTACTCCAAGTTGATGGGTTGAGATTTCAGCTTGAGGGGGTGTGTTTGGTGGATTGTGTTTTTTGTTTTGTTTTTGTTTTTACTGGTTGTAGGCAGGGAATTACAAGGAGCAACTGTGCATTAAAGGGGAACTGAAGTGATTTTTAAACTTGCTTTATTTCTTAATTAACGTGTTATTCAATTACGTTTTCGGTTTTAGTAACCTTATACCGTAACTCGTATTGGCAATTAAATATTATACTTATCGGCTTATTTGTTTTTTAGCAATGTTGAACTTAGTTCGTTTGGTCCACGGCAGACGTCGCTTATCTGCGTGATCTTCATAAGACTTGTGTGAGACTTCGAAACGTGAAGTGTCAGCCAGGTGTCAGTGCCGCCATTTTGAAAACTGTTTTCCAAATGAAATATTGCACAAAAACAAGTTTAAATGATGGTTACTGCCTACTTTTTTTCCCCAACTTTCCTGATTGCTATCAAAACAAACAAAACTTCCGGCTTGACTACATCAGCATTCGAAAGACAACGTTGGCAGATGTTGGTCACTTTCCTTGTGTCCGAAATCACTCCCTACTCACTATGCAGGGCACCATATAGTGGGGACGCCATTTTGTAGTGCTTTCCAAAACCTTAGTGAGAATTATTTACACCCTATATAGTGCGCTCAAAGTATCCCACAGTGCATCACGAAAAGTAGTATACAATGATGGTCACTTACCAAAGCAATATATCCCATCATGCATTGCGGTCGTGCTGAAAGAAATCAAATTACAAGTCTCAAATTTGTTTTAATAAAAGGCAGCAGCAAAGAAGAAAGTATTCAGCCTTGATTTAAAAGAACTGAAAGATGCAGGTACTTTGTATTTATTAATGTGGGAAATGCACTCGGTATAATATATGCCGCTTTTCCACTACAAACGCGGCTGAGCCGTGCCGTGCTGAGTCGAGCTGAGCGGGGCTATTGAAGTTGCATTTCGACTACAACCGCGCTGAACCGTGCTGGCTGGAAGTGGGTGGACACATTGGGTGGAGTTAGCGAAAGTGGGTGGACGTCACGTGATGTCGTTAAGCAGCGCAAACAGTGACATCAGTGACAGTGGCGGAACAAGTCAGAGCCGGGCCGGGGGCGGGGCAAATGACCGGGCCCTTTATTAAAGCTTATCATAACATCATTTTAGGCTACAAAATGTCCGCAACTGCGGTGTTTACCAATTTCAACACTACCGGGTGCAACTATGTTATTTAGTACATCAAGTCCTTCAAACGAACATGTAACTCAGAAACAAAAAACATTAGGATACTGTACATGGCTCATAATAAAACATCAATAGCCTATACTGCGCACATTATTTGAAGGGCATACGAATGAGCGCTCAGAGGTTGCAACGGTGACAGGAAGAGTCAGAAATAAACGGAGGGCGGTGCAAACCTCACTGAATGCACTGTGTTTACCAATTTCAACACTCCGGGGTGCAACTATGTTATTTTGTACATTAAGTCCTTCAAACGAACATGTAACTCAGAAACAAAAAAACATTAGGCGACATACTGTACATGGCTCATAATAAAACATCAATAGCCTACTGCGCGCATTATTTGAAGGGCATACGACGAGCCTTGGGCTCCGCGAACTCGTCCACGATGCTCTGTATGTCACTGATTCAGTGATCTTTTAAGCGGTAGTCTCACGACCCGGATAGTAAACAATAAACATGGAGGACATGGAGTCGTTAGTGTTGCTGGTCTTGGTGCTGTGGCTTGTTGTCACCGACAACGCCAACAGATACTGGCAAGAGCGTATAGATGAGGCGAGGCGCATAAGGCTTCAGAAATTCTCGTAATTCATAATTCTTCTTCTTCCGGGTTTGCGGTGTTTACAGATCCCAGCGTGCTCGCGGGGCGTGTGTGGGCATGTGAGGACACTCCTCCTCACCAATCAGTGCACAGGGGAGTGTCTGCTCACGCCCCCAGCCTCACTCGGCACGGCTTGGCTCGCTTCAGCCCCACTCCAAAACGGTGCGAGTTTTAGGGGCTAAGCAGGGCTGAAGCGAGCTGAGTCGTGCTGGTTTTTGGTAGTCGAAACGCGAGCCGTGTCGGGCTGAAGTGAGCTGAAGCGAGCTGAAGTGAGCTGAAAAAGGGTAGTGGAAAAGGGCCAATAGATTTATCACCAAAACACATGCGTGTATTTATTATTTTGAAAACCCACCAGCCAACTGATCTGGCACGGTTTAATTGTACGACAGTAATGACGTAAATACCAGCGCGACGGACTAGTGTCCGAAAGCGTTTTTTTTTTTTTCCATTTTACCAATGAGCTCATTATATAGTCCAATATAGAGTAATTCCTTATGTAGGGCGTAGTGAACAAGTGATCGATTTCAGACACAGGGTTTGATTTCCGCTGTATGTTTTACTTCCGTCCTACAAAGTCTTGCACAGGTCTCAACGAATCTTGTTTACGGCCATATTTCAAACACTCAACTTGCTATAGCAGTGGCAAAATAGCTATCAAAAATGCATTCCTATAGTTCATAAAATGAGAGAAATAGAATTTCAATCATAAAAATTTTGCCTTCAGTTCTCCTTTAAATACAACATAACCTGAGCTCAGGCTTGACGCCAGGACCCTGGAGCTTTGAGTCAGTGCTACACAATGCACCACCCTACTTTTTAATCTTTTAAAGCAGTGGTTCTCAACCGGGGCGCCCCCCTGGTGGGGCGCGGAGGTACTCCAGGGGGGTCGCGAGTAGGCTTCATGTATGGAGGCAAAAAAAAAATCTGGGGCTAACAGGCTATAGTAGCTAAGCAGATGCAACACATTTACCCATGTCAAAATGCAGGACATTGGACTATTACATACAAATCAATACTATTATAAAATCTATCATCAATCTATCATAAAATCTTGTGTGTAGGTTATTTTAAGCCCGTGACGCGAACATGACGCAACGTCACGTGAGTGAGTCTGCATACCGTGGCCACCGTGTGAGTGCTTGCCACACACACACTAGTCTGGTTTCTTGCCGAGTTAACTCGTGCCGACTCTCGCTAGTCTACTATCATCAATCCATCGATACAGCGCAAAACCCAAACAGTCTTTTTAAAGACTACTACCCCACACTGTATTTTTGCTTTCCCCATTTCAGCTCTACCCAAATAATTTGTTGTTTTTGTTGTTTTCTTACTGCTAGTCTACTATGGATAATGCTACTACTGCTGCTACTACTACTAATAATAATAATGATAATAATAATAATAATAATAATAATCTAGCCCAGGGCTAGCTATCTATCTATCTATCTATCTATCTATCTATCTATCTATCTATCTATCTATCTATCTATCTATCTATCTATCTATCTATCGGTCGATATAAGGTGCTGTAGGTCGGGTGGCGTCACTGCGGGTGAGTGTGTTTGGGGGGGGGGGGATGGGGGCGGGGCGAGAAGAGGGGCCCCCAACTGCAATGAACCAGCTTTGGTGGGGCCCAGGTTGCAAAAGGTTGAGAACCCCTGTTTTAAAGCAAGAGAGACAAAGTTTTTGACCTGCACAAATTGGATTTTAATTGATTCACAATCAATTAAAATATCTCTAAGCACAATTAAGTCCATAAAAAAAAGTTTAATGTCTCAAACAACTGGAAATGAGCACACTCTTCCCTTACACGGTTAGAAATGACAGAGGCAAAAAAAAAAAAGAGCCCACATGTTTTGAATTGCACAATTTAGTTGATTTCTTGTGGTTGCAAAGTTTGAAAATCAGCTGTTCAGTGCAACTTTCAAAACAAGCTGTCCATAAGTGTTGCATAAAGAAGCCCTTCATGAGAGCATCAGAGCAATTCCAGCATTATGGACGTGACACTTGAACTCAAAATGGCAACAAATGACCCAGTGCATGTTTTATTGTCTCCCAGTATTTAAACAGGTGTTGCATATTTTAAGGCTGTACCATACTGGAGAAGTGATAGAACAAGAACAATTCCCATAGTACATCTAGGGCATGCCAGAAAATGCCAATAAAAGATGCGTTATGGACGTGACAGAAAAAGTATCACTTTTCTTGGGTGACTGTACATTTTTATCAAACTCTGTGAAATCGTAAACCTAATGTCGAAATGGAGATATCCATTTGATAGAGGGGTCCAAGGTGAATATTAAAAAATCTTTGTTTAAAATATTTTGTATTTCATGCGGAGTTTTGGAAGGAAAAGTCAGCGTTATGGATGTGACGAAATTCCGTTATGGATGTGACGCGTCTGAAATAGACATGGCATATGTTTAGAAAATCAGCAATTTAACCACCATAACCCTTTGAAAAACTCTCTAAATATCAGCTAAAACTATCAAAGTTCTTAAATAATATTTAGGATGGCTATTGTTTTGCTGTTTTGTGGATTTTAGCATACATTTCTGTGGCTTGTGGCAATAATATAGAATTGTACATCATCAAAGTTGATTTTAGCTTGGGTTTTACATTATAAGAAAGAAAGACTGACAGTGACACATTAGGTTGGTTACAAATTGGTTCAACTTATTCACATCTGTAAAATACAGGCCTAGGTGAGATCTCTGGGAGTGGTTTTGATGTATTACATGTTGCTTTATTTTTGCATGGTGAGGTTGACGTTTACATGGAATTGCCCATCACAAAATGAAGTGCCTGAAGTTCACCAAGCATCATTAGAACTACAAGTGTGTGTGTGTGTGTGTGTGTTCTGGTCACATGAGATCCAAATCAAACTTATTGGGGATTGTATACTAGGAGCCCACTGTAAAATATAGTGAAGTAATAATAATAATAATACAACTCTGATCATGAAATACAATCTCCGGTCGTGCTACATAAACATGGCATGAGCTTGTGTATTGTTAAATCTGTTATCTATTATGTAAAATGTTGAACAAAGATCCAGTTAAATGAGGATGGATGGTGACCCACAGTCAGCTGTCTTCAGCAGGTCATTTGTAACTCTGGACAGGGCAGTTTTGGTGCTGTGTGCAGAGCCAAAGCGGAACTTTTTTTACAGTTTGATCAGCTTGAGATCCTGCAGTTGAACCACAACCACTTTCTCCAGCACTTCAAACAGAAAAGGGACATTTGAAATAGGCCTGGGGCGGCACGGTGGTGTAGTGGTTAGCGCTGTCGCCTCGCAGCAAGAAGGTTCTGGGTTCGAGCCCTATAGCCGACGCGGGTCTTTCTGTGTGGAGTTTGCATGTTCTCCCCGTGTCTGCGTGGGTTTCCCCCCACAGTCCAAAGACATGCAGTTAGGTTAACATGGGGCAGCCATGGTCTGAAGGTTAGGCTGAAGTGCCCTTGAGCAAGGGCACCTAACCCACAACTGCTCCCTTGGAGCTGTAGCATAGCTGCCCACTGCTCTGGGTACATGTGTGCGCTCATTGCTCACTTGTGCGTGTGTTCACTGCTTCGGATGGGTTAAATGCAGAGGTTAAATTTCACTGTGTGCTCAAGTCTGTGCTTGAGTGTACGTGTGACAGACAGAGGTTTCTTGGCTGTAATTGCACAATTTTGTGATCTTGATTAGATGCCTAATAATTCTACAATAATCAGGTTAATGTTAGATTTCTGAAAGATGTTTGGGAATTTTGAAACAACACTGAGCATAGATACCCAAATCCTACATCTGGAGATAATGATTAGCAAATTGCCCTGTATATTAAATTATTTACACATCAGATAAAAAAAATATATATATATATATATGTGTGTGTGTGTGTGTGTGTGTGTGTATGTGTATGTGTATATATATATATATATATATATATATATATATATATAAATAAAAAATAGATTTATGATTGTTGCAATGATTTTCAGTTGTTGCCCTTTAAATCAATGCATATATTTTAAAATCATTCACTCTTATTTTCTATTAGAAGTAGAAGAGTGCTGTTGTTTTACATTGCATTGCATTACAGACATTTAGCAGACGCTCTAATCCAAAGCGATGTTCAAGTGGTGTTTTATAGAATGGTCACCCATTTAATGTGGCTGGATTCCATATTGATAAATTGAGAGAAACCTGCAGACAGCAAACCAACGTGATTTTCTGACCAGACTCTTCATGACCCATCCATGACTATATTGAGTTATTCTCGTGTTTATAATAAACTTGTCTTTCTTCTCATTTCATTATTATCCCATTGCTCTGAAGTGCTTAAAAATTGTCCTTTTGCTTTCAATTTGCGTTGCTTGCGAGCAATATCATATTTCACCCACATAATGTGATCAAGACACAAAAAAAACAAACAAACCCTTTCCCTGAGAGTGTTACTCAAGGACATCCAGTACACTTGTTCAGACTAACTACACACTGGTCATTTCATTTCATCTGAGTCACACAAAATACAGCGGTTGCATAGCACATCTGTGAACATGGCAGTGGTTGCGTTAGACTTTTTCATTGTTCGTCATTTTGACGGACAGGGTCGTAAAAATTCCGTCATTGTCCATTATTATCTGTCATTTTATTTTAACTTTTAAATGACAATGTATATAGGCTATAAATGCTATATATTTAATAACTTGTGTTTTCATGGACTCATTTTCATTTAAAAATTAATTCACAGAACAAGCTTGTATTATTTAATCATTTATTTATGTATTTATGATGCAAAAAGATGAACAGAGATTCTGACGTTCGGTCACTGTGAACCCATTTTCCCTCCGCTAAAAACATTGCGGCTGTTGTGCCTTAACGGGCATACGGAAAATGTTATTTTACAACGTAGCAAGGCAATTGCAGTTAAAATATGAACAGTCCACTACAACGATTTAAGTGACAATCTAATTTGACCTGTTTGCGTGAGCTCAAACCTTCCTTCTGGCCCGCATGGATTTAAATTGGGAGCTCGCTTGTGCATAATCAAAGTCGTCAATGGAGACTGCTGCCGAGGCAATTGTCATTCAATTTTGCGTCTTTGCCTCGGACAGACGACTTCTCATTGACGTTTTAATTTTATTCTGAAGGCTGAACCCGCGCTCTGCTGCGACACTGGAGACTGGAATAACCAGCGCCACTTCAGCCAAAGTTCTGAAGTCGGGAAACATTTCTCCCAGGGAAGTGATCAGAAGCCGGCAAGAGCCTCTGAAAGTTGGATTTCCCGACCCTGCTAGTACTCTCTTCATAGGGAGGAAATCCTGCAGCATGCGGTCTTTCTGCACCAGTGGTGCAGCTGCACCCCGCGTCTCGGCTCGGCGGAGCCTGGAACCTGACACGGAAGGTCTTAAATAAAATGAAGTTATGTTTAAATGTTAGTTTGTCTACCCGTGCTCTCATTAAAATGATAGTTTAGCAGATATTCGAGCAGTGATGTTCCTAAGCTTCCTAAGCTTGCTGGGGAAGAATACAATAAATCGACATTTGTTTCATTTTAAAAACAAGAAAACAACTAGCCTAAATGAGCGCTATTGCATTAAGACGTACAGGCAGGGAAACGACACAACCCAATGCATCTCTTTTTTTAATAGCAAAAATGACGTGTCTTCTGCAGAGAAGGGAAACATTAATCCATCTCACTGTGCTAGTGGTTAGAAAAGTCCTAGCGCGGTCAGGAGCGCGATGGGGGGAACAGCCTTGCGCAGTGGCTACAGTGTATACATGAGTAGCCTATGCACTGAACATCAAGACGCCGCAACGTCGGCTCAGATTGAAAGTGACGGCAGTGAAGACTATGTATACTGTATGTAAGAAAACTCTGCCACAACTTGCCAATCATTTCAATTGTGTGTTTCATTATGTTTTATTATTGTTATTATTAGACTATTATTGTTATTGGTAATGGTAACGGTAAACATCCGTCAAAATGACGGACGGCCTTCAGATTTTTCTTTCATAGCTAAAAAAAAAAATCCATCAATGACGGACAATTGTCGGTTAACGCGACCTATGGAACATGGATAAACTTTGTCGTGAGTCTGTTGATGCCTCTGTTAAACTGAGGTTAGCAGTTTAAGTTGATTTCCTGCTGTACATAAGCATATAGGGCTCGACATTAACTTTTAAACCCACTTGCCCTGGGGGGCAAGTGAGGGTTAATTTCCACTTGCCCCCTATTTTGCGAGTACTACTTACTTATTTATTTATTTAGGAAAGCCATAGAATAGTTGTAAATTGCAACATAAAATGATCACACATTGTGTTGAAGTTTGGTTATTGATGAAGTTTATTTGATAGTTTGGTTATTGATTACTTTTTACTTGTAAGGGACAATAACAATTTTATCCAAAATAGTTTTTCCTGCCTTCGTCGATTTATTTCCATTTCACATGCATACAGCTGTTGTAATGTTCGGTCTGTTTGTGTAGAACTATCTGACTGTAGGTTTATTACTTACGGTGGCCACCAAGGGTCAAACGGACGGCAACGGCCCAATACATCTCAGTTCGAGAAAACAGCTTCAAGTGCAGAAACGATGCAAAATCACAAACTCAAACAAGTCTAAACGAGGTCTAAATGAAGAAAATGTGTTGCAAAAAACAGACAAATGCATCATCAAACGCGATGCAAATAGAGAAACGATCTGCAAATGAAAAACGCTGCATTACCTGTCACTACAAACGGAGATGCTCCAAACCTGCAGGGGGCACTCTCAGCGTAACGGCTTAATAGAGCGTTGTACAGTGATATAAACATAATAAATATATATTATCAAGTAAAAGTCACATTACCGTTCCCGCTGTGTTTTCATCCACCGTTGTGGTTCAGTCAGCTGTTCTGTCTCTCTCCATCCCGTGTGTGTCTCTATTGAGCTGTTGCGCTGAGAGCTCCCCCTGCAGGTTTGGAGCATCTCCGTTTGTAGTGACGGGTAATGCAGCGTTTTTCGTTTGCAGATCATTTCTCGATTTGCATCGCGTTTGATGATGCATTTGTCTGTTTTTTGCAGCACGTTTTTTCATTTAGACCTCGTTTAGACTTGTGTTTGAGTTTGTGATTTTGCATCGTTTCTGTACTTGAAGCTGTTTTCTCGAACTGAGATGTATTGGGCCGTTGCCGTCCGTTTGACCCTTGTCGGCAACCGTAATTACTTGATAATGTAGAAATCATAAAATAGAAATCTATAACGAAGTTTGTATGAAAAAAAACAATAGGGTGCCAAGAGTTTTGAACAGTACTATGTTTGAGAATATACAATTTTTTTTTAAATCCACCTCTAGGTTTAAAAAAAAAAAAAAAAAACGCGCTGCGTCATGACAGACAGAATAATGTTTGAGTTTAAAGTCATTGTTTAGTGTGTAGGTTGTGGGTGTTTTATACAGAGCTGGCAACCTGTAACTGAATCAGTGCAGCCAGTCTGTCATGACGCAGCGCAGTGTTTGTGGGAGGTTTTTTAACCTAGAGGTGGATGATGTAACCAGAAAAAAAATGTATATATAAATATTTTGCACAGGACTGTGTTCCTCTGATAACAGAAACAAAGCTCCAGCTCTCTCTGCTCTTAATCTGTTCTGTTCTTTCAGGATTTATTGTGCATGTCGCTCTTTGAGTTTTTTTTTTTTTTTAATACCAGAGTTGTTTGAAACCAATCTGGGTTTTCT